>NW_021536486.1:599536-668920 GCF_001605985.2 Dendrobium catenatum | reverse complement strand
TTTTATGCTTTTTATGTATTGTTTTAATGTTTGTCTCTTGGAATTCCAAACCGGCCTTTGGAATTCCAAGATTTCTTTTTCCATGGTGGCTTCTTGAATTCCACCATGGCTTTATTTGTTTGCCTCTTGGGATCTCACGGTTGGGCTCCTTCTTCCGTGACTGTCCCTCGTTTCCCATGGCCGTGGCTCTCGGTCCGTGCGGTTCCCCTCGTCTCCCGTGGCTGTCTCCTTGGTTCCTGGTTTGGGTGTTAAACCGTGAGCTTGGGGGGGAGATTCCCATGCTTTTAATGCCTATTTTTATGTGTTAGAATTTATGTATGTATCCTTTTGTATTCCCCTTTCATACCTATAAATATGAGGGGTTATGTAATGTTTGAAAAAGTTAAGTGAATATGATTTGATTTTTGGAAAAAAATCTGTTAACCTGTGGGTTGCTTGGAAATCCTGCGGGCTCTTTCCAACCTTTCTTCTCGAGCTTCTAATCTCTTTCGTCTCTCCGCAAGTGCCACTCCACCTGTATCCTTCTTCTCTAAGTGAAGCAACTTTAGGGTGTCGTCATTTTATTTGCAAGAGTCGTTTGTATTGTTGTAAGTTTTCTTTTGTTTAGTTTAATTTGAAATGTAAGAGTTTGTTCGTTCCTTTTCTCTTCCTATTCTCAATTTTCGTCCGTAGAAGTCCATCGTGTCCTTTGCGATCAGGAGATATAGGCTCCCTATATCTTTTGCCCGCGTCAAAAACTTACTCCAATGAGCACAATGACGTCTCCAATGCCAAAGGTAGAAGGACAACACAGTATCTCCAAGATCAACAATTTAGGTCAAGAAATTAGAATCTACCTTCCCCTTAAGCAAAAAAGTTCTAGTATGCAAAGTCAAACATGTAGAAATTCACAACAATGAAATGCTTTAAATCTGACTACACGATATAGTTGGTGGTGGGATTTTTGATGTTGGTGTACGAGAAATTGAGTGGAGATAGGGGTTTGAGGCAAGTAAAAGTTCCATTAATTTCCTAGCAAAGCTAGAAAAACAAAGTTAAACCTGCCTGTGGTTTACCCTTTTTACCAGATACTTCGAAATGTGTAATACGTGCGGAATACGCATGCACGCAACGAGAAGAAGGCATGAATAAACTGATGTTTTTCACGGAATTCAAGAAACATGCAACTTTAATAAGAAAACTGTTTACTGCAGTAATTTTGAAAATAATCTACAATAAAGTACGAGTGGTATGAATAATAATTTGAATGATTAGCAGAATACGCACCACTCGAAATGGTGTTCCTGTTATACAACACCAAGGAGGTATTTCTCTTACTCTCCCACGGTTAGCATTCCTTCTAGTACCAACCCTCTTCTGAGTTGAAAATTTGCTAGCTTTTTCTACATGGTTAAATGATCTCAAAGGATTGAAGCCTCTTGCTTTATATGCCACCGGACCATGGAAGTACTGCGTGATCAACTTGTTTCCTGGTAAACCTATATTTTTCTTGTCATCTGAAGCTGCGTTAGAAGGGTTATTCTCCCCATCTTGAGCCAGACAGTTTCTTTGACGAAGCTCATTAAGCGCATGAACAATTTTCTTTCGAGGCCCAACAGCAACAACACCAATACTGATAAGATCCTAGAGTACAAAGGGATATGACATGAGTTCACGTGAAATACTCAATAAAAATTAAAACATTCGCAGCAATGCATCCATCAAATAACTGAAAGTTTCAATATCTGCTAAAGAAACACTTGGGTATTAAAATATCTAAAGAACAAATGAGATATTCAGAATTAATGTAACTACAGAGGAATTAAATTTAGGAGCCACACAATGAAATTCTGAGAGGATAATGAAACTTTGACTTTTCAAAACTATGTCAATATGTCATTATTAGAGAATCAATTTAGTTTTATGTCAAAAAAGTTCATTATGGAAGGTAATTTTATCCTGAGACAATTAATGAAAAAATATAACAAATAATAGAGAAAAAATTGTACAAATAATCATGACAATATGGTATTAAGTATAATGTAGCATTAACTAAGATTAGAAGTAATTATGAAGTGACCAACAAATTTCTAATTAAAATGGGATTTCATCATGAATCAATATTAAGACTATCTTTTTCTTCTTCTTTTTTTCGTTTACCAAAGATACATGTAAGGAATATTCAAAATAAAGTATCTTAATGTATGTCATTCGCATATAATATATTTCTAATCAGTGAGGCATCCATTAAAATAAGTAGAAAATTGGAACATAGGAAAATGATTAGAAGATAATGGGCTTAGGATTAATATAACAAATACTAAGTATATGATACCAAATTTAGCAGGTGTGATATTAAAAATTATCCATCAATACACTCGAATCTAAAATTTTATCTTCTAATTTAGCGGGTGAGTACAAAAATGTACTTCAAGTGTATAATACCATAAGAGAATATAATAAAAAACATAAAAAGTAACTTTCATAAAACTACAATTGGACCAGCTATTTAATATGGATCTAAGTTTTGATCAATGAAAAATTCTAGTAAAAAATTTAAAAATGGCATAAATGATAATATTAAGATAGATGAGTCAAAACATTATAAAAAAAAGATTGAGAAAAGCTTGTATTTAAAAGACAGAGGGAATATCATATGCTGAAAATAAGGTAGTCAAAAATATACTAGGCAGTTATAACATATACAACTAACAGTAGAAAATATCCCCAAAAGATTTAATATTAGTTTCAAAGATATTAAAAGAAGATAGGTAAACCGAATATAACAAGGACAGAAGTTATGCATAAAAATTTAAAAATAACAATTTTTACTATACCGTCCACTCAACATGAGAGAATGAGGAATGAGGATTCATAAAGACCACAAATAGTTAGGAAAACAGTACCATGATAATCCACTAAAGAATTATGAAGGAAAAACCTAGGAGTTGTACACATATAGATCAAGAAGTTACATGCAAACCTCTTCTGTCAGCCATTGCAGAGTGTCCCAGTCAACCTCCTCCCTAATGAAAGCCTCCTCATATCGGCAGAGATCCAATGCCCTTAGCCACTCAAGGACTGGGTTAGTATCAAAAACCTGATTACATGCATTAGGTTTTGTTTGACCAGGAGTAACAGATACCTGTGATGAATATATAGCTTAATTGCTAGTAAAAATCCCATGCTACAAGGAGAATTACTGCCTTAATTTTTTTGTTGATTGCAATAAGAAAGTTAGGCAATGAAAAAAAAAATGCCTTCTGTAGTAAGATAAGTTTAAAAAACCATAAATATGAATCTCTATCATGAAGGGTTAAAATTTTCATAACAATTAAACAATTAACATTTTTAAAACGATGGGAGAGAAAATATAGATGACAAATAATAGCCTACTGCATTACATAGGAGGTTTTTAAATATGGTAAACAAACATGGAAGGAAAAGTATAGTACCAAATTGAATTAAGGAGTACTAAATCTTACATGTTATAGATCAAGTAGACAAACTGAAAACATAATCTCTGACAGTCTGACCCATTTAGAAATCATCAGACACAAATGCATATTTTTAGAGAATTTTGGATTCTACTCATTTTACAAATAAGAATAGATTCCATATTGAACGTAGTGTCGCAATATGATAGTTTTGTTATTTGATTACTAGCTATAAATGGTTTGAATGTCTTTTATTCTCTCCACTTAGTTTTAGGATAATTCCTCACTGAAATAAAATGCTAAGTACTCAATCCCTAATCCATAAATCTACATGAGCCGAGATTTGCAAAAGATATAATGCAACTTAGTTTTTTTTTTTTAATCTTCTTTTATTTCTCAGTTGTGTTTTTCATCTGTTCATGACCGATCTCAAATTAACAGATGCCATGTCTTACTGATGCAGGAAGATGGAGAAAAATCTTTAACTAGTAAGCGCAGGGATTTCAATTTAAAGATTATTTTGGCGCATCCCTACAAGTTCACCCACTAAAACTCTTCCAACCTTCTCTGAAAATTATTCCCTTCAAATCACCACAACAAAACTGAATAATCACAATTGGGTCACAACAAAACTAAATAATCACATGGAAGGAAAAGTATGTAAACAAAGAGATGACGCAAAAAAATGAGAAAAGCAAGGTTGAGGACTTATAGGTCACAACTAAAATGAATATCTATGATTTTGATACCAAAGGATGCAAAATCGAAAGCAATTATTGATATGATCTTACCGGTAGTTTAGGGAAAATGGGGAACTCAGCTTAAAACGAAAAACCTCTTAACCGAAAATTCTCCTAGGTTGGAGTGGTTTACCCTTAGCTTTGGTAGGTTTTTTTAAAATAACGGTTGCAATCCGGTGATTAATGTGGCTGAAAACAACCACTACAATAGGTGGACAGCTGCTTTTTTGCAATTCAGGATGAGAAAAAGGTTGTAGACAGCCTCTGGAATGGATCTCTGGGCAGAACAGGGGAGGAATGTTGTTGTTCTTGAAGGCCTGGACTGAGCAGGACGCTATAGACAAACTAGGGAAAGAATTTTGGGGAGAATAGAGAACAGTGGGCTCATTTACGCAATTCTTCGTCGGTGAGCAGGACGCTATAGACAAACTAGGGAAAGAATTTTGGGGAGAATAGGGAACAATGAGTTGTTTTTGTTGTTTTGGGCGGCTATTTTGCTGCAGAAAATGACAGGAATGATGGTTGGCCAAACCTGGCAGCTGGTTGTTGCTGTGGACAGTAGCAAGGAAAGGGAGGAGGGAAGATTCCCAAGCAAAACAGAGGCTGAATTCTGGAGGTAAGAAGAGAGAGTGCAGTTCTTGGAAACTCCAAGGCAACACCTGATGATTGGTGGCAGAACTAGAAGGGAGATGAGGGGCTCGACTTGAGACCTGAAAGATGAGGATGGATTCTTAGAGACTCAAAGACAGTGACGGGGAGAGTTGTTGTCCAAGTTCAGCAGGGAACCAATGGAAAGAAGGAGGGGGAGGGAGGTTCGGTTCTTGGATACTCCAAGCATAACCTGCGGTTGAGGGGGATGGATGGAGGAGAAAGGGAAGTTCTTGGAGACTCCAAGAGGGGCCATAAAGGGCAACCACACTTAAGGAAACATTCAGGCAATCACACTTAAGGAAACATTCACAAATTTGATCCATCAAAATATGTCATCTTTCTTATTCACAAAAGTCTTTAAATAGGCATGTTTTTCAGATTTTACATAAAAGTCCTTCCAACTATCCAAATTCAAAAAAAGAATACAAAATTTGGCTAAAATAATTCAATGGAGTATTTATTAAATCACTCGGATGAGATTAACACTTAATGATATGGCTAGGCTATTATTGATGGGCCATTTTAGGCTCTCGTGGGCCCAAAGTTGGGTTAGCCCACTAATTTCTTCTCCACCTTCCTAACTTTGCGCGCGTGTAGGCTCTCCAATGGTAATTTAAAGAGGACTTTCATGATTGTTAGCTTGATCTGTATCAATTATCTTGTTATTGTTGTTGGATTTACTTAGAAGAGAAAGTTCTAAGAGAGAGGGAACAAGATGAAGAAAGGGGAGAGTGGATGATTAGCCAAGAAGACATAAGTTAAAGGGGATAAAAGAGAAAAAGCTAGGGTTTTTGGAGAGCATCCATATAGGGTTTTAAAATATTTGTAAACACCAATAATCGCCATAATACAAAACTAAAACCTTTTATAAATAAAGATTAAAGCATTCATGACTACAAAAAAAATAAATATTTTCTCTTTATAACATGAAAAATCATGAAATAAAATAAGCACGACATAAACAAGCATGCAATGAACATAAGCATAACATACGGTCTTTTCATACATCTGATGAAGAGAAATCAATGGGTTATGTTGGTCATGGATTAGTTCAAGTGAAGGATAATTTTACCATATTGGTGTCATTTTTATCTAGGCAATCATTTGTATGAATCTGTCGCATCTCTTCACTCAATTTTGTGATGTCAGTTTGACATAATGGACATTGGACCAATGAATTCCTTTCTGAAACAATCAACTTTGTGCCTAAATCAAATTGTTCAAAAGAGTGCATTCCACTGCCAGAATCGCCTTGCTCACCCGTCTCGCAACAGTGGTCCATCAACATATTTAACTGAGTTCCCGGTTCAAATTCCTCACAAACACCCGCTTCTTCACCACAACTTGTGATTCTATGAGGAACCAACTTTCCACTTGGATTAAGAAGTTTGGCTTCAATAGACAAACAATTATGATTTCCCTTTTGCTTGTCCGGCAGAACACTACCCGCATGACAACTTTCAAAACTCACAAATTGCATTCCTCCAACTGGACCCTTTTCCTGTACCTTTGGATCACTAAATTGTGTATTCAGCTTCAATTCCTCATAACCATGTATTCCTGAAGCATAATCTTCACATCCAGACAAGACTGACTTCTCTTTTAACTCCAAAAGCCTAGATTCAGATGAGATTCCCCCATTGACTTCTGTTGCACCGTGATCAACAAAATGGTTCAGAATCCGAAATTCCATCTTCATCCTTGACCAATCTTGTGCGAGTTTCAACTCTGTTGATGTAAGGCGAGTTTCCCCCTCTTCAGCCTCATTACAGACCTTGCATTCATGAGCAGATTCTGTCTCCCTCACAGCCACTGACTTTTCCGAATTGTAAGAACTCCTTGTATTGGTACTGAGTTCATCATTATCTACACAAACATCAGAACAATTCCAGTCAACGCTGGAAGAAGCATTGACCGCAGATTTCAAAAGGCTTGACTCAACAGACACCAGGCACTGGCTTCCTTTCCCAAATCCCACTTCTTCACATGGACAACTATCCAGAAACTCCGATACCTCTGATGCTGATATATTCGATTTCAGACCATCAATGCCATCCTCCTCAACGCATCCTACACCAAAATCCATGTCCCCTAATCCAACAGGAACAATCTTGTGGAAAAGATCCGTCCTTTTCGTGCTCACTGGAATTTTCTCCTCACCGCCTTTAGAAACCCTAGAATCCGAAGCTCGGTTATTGAGCATACTGTCATTCTCCTTCCCATTTGCAGCAGAAAGCCTCGGTCTCTTCCGAGCACGGTAGCCATTGGAGGGTTTCAAGGGCTGAAATTGACTGCTTTTGAGGGAGGAGAGCATGAGACTCTGGCTGAGCGCTACAGCCTGGCTTGGGTTTTGGAAGTCGTCATTATCGTCGTGGCCGCCATCGCAGTCCCCTTCCACCATCACAAGGGCTAGGGCTTGTAGGTCCGAATCCAAAGCCCTAGGGTTTTTTACCAGATTCAAATTCGGTGGCTTCATGGAGATGGAGCGAGAATGGGATGAAGAGAGCCGGAGAAGCTCGGACTACGAGCTCCTTAGCTCCCCGCTGATTGGATTATTTTGAAATAGATGGACGGATCTGATGCGGAGCATCCTAGCTTATATGGGATCTGGGGGAGTAACTTAACACCTTATTACTAGTATTGTTAGAATGTGGAATCTTCACTATCCTATTACTATAGTTAGTTACTTAGTACACCTCTTCAGTTTTTTAGCTTTATGCCGTTTACAGCAAAGGAGCTGTAGGTGACTTATATCCCGCAAGGGTCTCCTTGATGAAGCAGTTTTTGATATTATCTCTCAATACAGAACTTAGTTCTCTGTTTTATTTGCTTGCTTGTTTCTCTGTTTCCATCTTCTTGCAGGTATCTACATCATAATCTAGTATCAGAGCAAGGATGGCTGAGGGCAAACGGTTGGCCACCGGTGAAGATCGCAGCCTTCAAGCCTTGTGGATTGAACATGCCAACTTGGCGAGAACGACAGAAGCTCTATCTGCCGACGTCAATCGTTTTTTTGGCAAAATGCGCCGGGAACTACGGTTGATTCAAGCACGTCTGGACAGGAACCAAACCGCTCGGATGCTACCGCCGGCAACCACACCGGCAACGAGGCGTGGGTTCGTCGCAGACAGGGAACGACTGCCGAATAACTTAGCTCCAGAAGTTTCAGAATCTGAAGAAGAAGAACTGGAAATTTCTAATACCTTGGAGGTTTTCGACTCGGAAGAGGATCCAGGAATGGCGCGAAGACGATGTCCGTGGCTCAGAGAAAGAAATCACAGTGAGTTTCGCGTCAAACTTGTTATACCATTTTTTTTATGGTAAATTGCACATTGAAGATTATTTATATTGGGAAAGGGCCGTCGAAACTTTCTTCGAGTACATGGAGATTGATCCAGAAAAACAAGTGAAATATGTGGCGTGTAAGCTCAAAGGGGGTGCCAGTGCGTGGTGGCAACAAGTGATCCAATCAAGGAGACGTGAAGGGAAGGGTATTGTCCGCCATTGGCTTCGAATGAAACAACTATTGCGTGGACACTTTTTACCTATTGATTGAGCAAATGTTGTATGTGCAATATCAACACTGCTCCCAAGGATCGAGAACTGTGGATGATTATACGGAGGAATTTATAGACTCAGTGCTAGAAATAATTTAAATGAGACGGCAAATCAAATTGTGGCGAGATACATTGGTGGATTGAAAGATGCAATCCAAGATAAATTAGAATTAAATACAATTTGGTCGTTATCCCAAGCCGTGAACTACGCACTTAAGGCCGAAATGCAAATGTCCAGACACAGCAACAATCGGTCACACAGAAGAAGTTCGAAGCAATTTACCGAAGGCAATAAACAGCAATCCTATGGTTCGATCTCTGGTGCTAAGCACATGTCATCGGCTGCAGCAAATCATCCTCCTAACACAGGGCAAAGAGCAGCTGATATCAGGAATTATCAAAGAAATAAGGCTCCTGTAAAAGACAACCCTTATACCAAGCCGGCCAATATCAAGTGCTTTAGATGTTTCCAACAAGGTCACAAATCCAATGAGTGTCCGACTCGACCTCAGTTACAACTGTTAGAAGCCGAAGATGAAGAAGGAGATGACAGTGCAGTGGGCGGTCAAGACGAAGATCTCGAAGACGTAGCAGGAGATGAAGGGGAGGCCGTTGTTTGTGTGTTACAACGGTTGCTGTTAGCTCCACGGCAACCGACAGAGTCGTAGCGAAATGCTTTTTTAAAACAAAGTGCACGATCAAGGGAAAGGTTTGTGATATGCTCATTGACAGCGGATACACGGAGAATGTCATCTCGCGTGCGGTGGTGCAAGCTTTACAATTAAAAACATCCAAAAATCCAAACCCATATAAAATTAGTTGGGTTAAAAGAGGAGTCGAAATAGCAGTAATTGATATGTGCAAAGTTGCATTTTCTATTGGCCGTCACTATGCTAGCGAAGTTCTTTGTGATGTGGTTGAAATGGATGTGTGTCACTTAATTATGGGAAGGCCGTGGCAATTTGATGTTGGGGCAAATTATGACGGTCGGGCAAACACTTATTCATTTGAATGGAAACAAAAAAAATTAAGATTATTGCTTCGAGTGAATGAGCAGCAAGCCACTCCTACAACCAAAACTGCTTTGTTTGCAGTATCGGGATCAGCATTAGTCAATGCTTGGCGTGAATCTACGTGCATTATGGCTCTAATAGTTACAGAACATAATCATCCAAATCAGGATGAGTTAGTATATGTGCTGAGATTAAATCTTTACTACAGCAATTTCCTGATATCTGCCCTTCTGAGCTGCCATCGGAACTACCTCCCATGAGATCAATTCAGCATCAGATTGAGCTTGCACCAGGAGCTACCTTGCCGAACATGCCTCACTACAAAATGAGTCCCAACGAGCATAAAATCTTGCAGCAAATTGTTGATGAGCTATTAGAGAAACAATTGATCCAACCAAGTCTTAGTCCATGTGCAGTGCCGGCGCTCCTCGTCCCAAAAAAGGACGGCAGTTGGAGGATGTGCATGGATAGTCGGTCCATAAATAAAATTACTATCAAATTTCGTTTTCCAATGCCGAGGATGGAAGACATGCTTGATAAGTTGTCGGGAGCCAGTATTTTTTCTAAGCTGGACCTACGGAGCGGATATCATCAAATCCGAATTCGACCAGGCGACGAGTGGAAAACTGCATTCAAAATGCGCCAAGGTTTATATGAGTGGAAAGTAATGCCATTTGGCTTATGTAACGCTCCCGCAACTTTTATGCGCTTGATGAACGAGGTATTGAAGCCTTATTTAAACAAATGCTATGTGGTATACTTTGACGATATTTTATTATTCAGCGCTTCGATGGAGGATCACCGGCAGCATCTCTTGAGCATTTTTACTGTATTGAGGCAGAACAAGTTATTTTTAAATTTGTCTAAGTGTGAAATTGCAACCAAGCAGGTTTCGTTCCTTGGCTTTATCATCTTAGCGGAGGGGGTGAGCATGGATCCACGGAAAGTTACAGCTATCAAGGAATGGCCAACTCCTCGCTCGCTTTTGACATTCGGAGTTTTCATGGGCTAGCTAATTTTTATCGACGCTTCATCAAAGGGTTCAGTATTTTCATGGCCCCCATTACTGACATTTTGAAACAGGCTCAATTCACTTGGTCGGGGGAGCAACAAGGAAGTTTTGAAGCCATCAAAGTTGCATTATCTACTGCGCCACTTTTAGTCCTACCTGACTTTGACAAGCCATTTTCCGTCGATACGGATGCATCAACCATGGGAGTGGGTGTTGTGTTATCTCAAGACAACAAGCCAGTTGAGTTTTTCAGCGAAAAACTTTGCCCGTCAAGACAAAAATGGACAGTGTATGAACAGGAGTTGTATGCTGTTATTAGAAATTTAAAGCAATGGGAGCACTATTTATTACATCAAGATTTTGTCTTATGCAGTGATCATAAAGCTCTTCAATACATAAACACTCAAAAAAATATTAATCGGATGCACGCTCGTTGGATTATTTTCTTGCATAAATTTACTTTTGTGTTGAAACACAAAAGAGGAACACAAAATCGTGTCGCTGATGCCTTGAGTAGAAGAGCTGCTCTGATTACCCAACTTCAAACCGAGCTAATGGGCTTAGAATGCCTAAAGGAATTATATTCCACGGATGAGTATTTCCAAAAAATTTGGCACAAATGCTTGCAGCAGCAGCCGTTGGCTGATTACTCAGTACGCCATGGGTTTCTATTCTAAGGCAATTTATTGTGTATTCCGGAGAGCTCCTGGAGGCAGAGAATTATCAAAGAAACCCATTCGGGAGGTTTAGCGGCGCACCTGGGCAGAGATAATACTATCTCCCAACTCCAACGTCAGTTTTTTTGGCCTCATTTGGAAGAGATGTAACCAAGTTTGTGGAGAGGTGCTCGGTTGTCCATAGCTATAAGGGAGGCGGACAGAACACGGGTTTGTATCAACCGTTGCCGGTGCCATATTCAATTTGGGAAGACTTAAGCTTAGACTTTGTGTTGGGATTACCGCGATCAAGCAGAGGCAATGACTCCATAATGGTAGTTGTGGACCGCTTCTCAAAAATGGCACACTTCATAGCTTGCAAAAAGACATTCGATGCGCTCAACATTGCAAGGCTTTTTTTAAGGAAATTGTTCGGATGCACGGAATTCCTATAAGCCTTACGTTAGATCGCGGTGTCAAGTTTGTTAGCCACTTTTGGAGGGAGCTGTGGAAGCGGTTGAACACTCAAATTCAATTGAGTTTGTCGTATCATCTGCAAACGGGTGGACAGACGGAGGTGGTAAATCGCTCACTCGGCAACCTATTACGCTGCATAGTACAGGATCATCCCAAGCTGTGGGATGATTTGCTCGGCCAAGCAGAGTTTGCATTCAATTCAATGTCGAATCGATCTACCGGTATGTGCCCATTCAGTATTGTTTATACTAAAATGCCGAATACGATTCTTGATATTGCAGTGATTCCAAAATGCAAGAGCAAAGCTGCATCTGTACTTGTAGACCAATACACCGAATTTTTATCTAATGTGCGAATGAAGCTGCAAGCTTCAAATGCTAAGTACAAGCTTGATGCAGATAGCCATAGACGGGAGAAGCTGTTCAATCCCGGTGATCTAGTTTTTGTTCGCCTTCGCAAGGAACGACTTCCCGCCGGCGGATATTCTAAACTTGGCAAGCGGAAATGGGGTCCCTTCCCCATTAGCAAGAAGATAAATGACAATGCATATGTTGTCGATTTACTGGAAGAGTTCAATACTTCACATACTTTCAATGTTGCTGATATTTATGCATATATACCACCGGATGATAGCAACACACATCTGGATCCAGCAAGTACAGACAATTTTCTTAGCGGGGGCGAATGATGCGGAGCATCCTAGCTTATTTGGGACCTGGAGGAGTAACTTAACACCTTATTACTAGTATCTGTTAGAATGTGGAATCTCCACTATCGTAGTACTATAGTTAGTTACTTAGTACACCTTTTCAGCTTTTTAGCTTTATGCCGTTTACAGCAAAGGAGCTGTGGGAGGCTTATATCCCGCAAGGGTCTCCTGGATGAAGCAGTTTTTGATATTATCTCTCAATACAGAACTTAGTTCTCTGTTTTATTTGCTTGCTTGTTTCTCTGTTTCCATCTTCTTGCAGGTATCTACATCATGATCGAGCTGAAAATTCCGATCGGCTGTTGGTGTGGACTGTGGAGTAAGGGTCGCTGAATTAAATTCCCGCCAATGTTATTTTTGTATTGTTTGGTTATAATGATCTGAGGTTTATGTTACATAAAATTTAATTGTTTTTCCACATTATTTTTAGTTTAGAATAAATGCACGAAAATTGATTTTAAATACTTATAAGCTATAATAGTCTTAAGGAGCTAAATATATCTTTTTTTAATATGCTTTAAATTTTGTTTGGAACCAAAATGTCAATCTTATATTGATACTCTTGTTGTTGCTCACGAAGAATGAGTTTCACACTTTGAACACTTCAGTAATATGCAGTTTAATCGGAGAAATTAATTTAACACCGACTTTGTCGTATATGTATAATTTTTTTTTAATGTCGGACTATTATTTATCATATGATCCAATCTAATTACGTCATTTTAATGAACTTTTAAGTTAGTAATAAATAATGGATAAAAAAGAAATGTATTCTAACTACGTTTAAGATTGGTTCAAATATTATTCAAACGCATCACCCATAAAACCAGTGTTTATATTAAGAGTAGTTATTTGTAGAAAGTGAAGCAAGTATCAACATCCTTGTGTCGTATGAAGAAGAATGAAAAGAAAACTATCAAGTAGGTTAGACATTTACCGGAAAATAAAATAAAGGACCAATTGTTCAAATGAGTATTTCTCTCGACGATCTTCTATATAATATTAAAAAGACTGATAAGAACTAATTTATTTTTTCAGGCACATTATAGTGCTTGCATTCACCTTGTTATAATGATTATTACGACAAAATTCAAAACTAACATGTGTCATGATCGAGGAATATTGTTTGGCTTCCTAAGCTTATAAAAGAGCTAAGTTTTGCCGGCACTTAAAAAATGGCAAGCAAAGAACCATGTCGTAGATGTCTATCTAGAGAATGAAGTTGACTTTGAGAGAATCTTGCTTTATTTCCTAAGAACCAACAAAACTTGATGACAACTACCATTATATGGAGCTTCAATAATATTACTAATGCCTCTATCTATTTATTATTTTTTTAGAGTTTTTTAGGCACACATTACATAAACTATTATTTAATGAACACACCATTATAGTGAATACAAAATTAATTCGGACAAAAAAATTTTGAAGAAGCATTAGGAAGGTGTTTAAATAAGGCTCAAAGTTGATTGTATATCCCTTTGGTCAATATGTATTGTATGACTTTAATGGTGTTCTTAATAGTAATATTGATTTGTTTAAGATGATATGCATGTGTAGAAAGTTTAATATGATTGATCTCATGTGCGAGCAATTATTGGCTATAATTCAAGATCGAGATGTCAATTACTATAATTTATGCCATATGTTCTATATGCATGATGTTTGGTAGAGCGGATATGGTGAAAATATATATTTAGTTCCCAAGTCAACCCGAACCCGACCCTTTTTTTTTTTTTTGAAACGAGTTGAAAATATGAACCCGAACCCGACCTGCTTCGGGTTCAAGTCAACCCGAACCCAAAGTTTTTGGGTCTGGTTCGAGTCGGGTTTTCAGGTCATGTCCAATATTGACACCCCTACTTCCTATGTTGTTATGGAGAGAGCCACTCTTCACTTAAGAGCAAGTCTTAACATATACTCAGCAATTATATTAATTTTTTGCAGAGTTATTTGCACTTGCCATTAATTATGGTCAAGGGAAGACCAGTTTTTATTTGAATGCACATATGTTGAAGATAAGATGGAGCCATGTACACCACCTCTCTTGCTATCCAAGAT
Organism: Dendrobium catenatum; assembly: GCF_001605985.2. NCBI lineage: Eukaryota > Viridiplantae > Streptophyta > Magnoliopsida > Asparagales > Orchidaceae > Dendrobium > Dendrobium catenatum. Next base: position 654,628 of record NW_021536486.1, on the reverse strand, counting down.
TGCTTCTTGATTTGGAACAGTTTTCTTTCTGATTTCTAAAGTAGTTTTTTTAATACAAAAAATTCTTGAACATGAAATTTTTTACAAAAAAACTGCTTTAAAGAAAGTTATCTCAAGAGAAGCCTTAGACTTTATTTGAGACAGCTTTCTTATTGCTTCTTAAAGTAGCTTTTTAATACACAAATTTAATTTTTTTAACTAAAAAGTAAAAAGTTGCTTTAAGAAGCAGGAAAAAAACAGTCTCAAACGAAACTTTAATTTATGAAATGATCTAGTTCATAGATGACCTTGGTTAATTTCTCAGGCATATAGTCATTGAGTTCAAAGCATAATCAATCATTCAAGAAGTGATATGACCTTATGATCTATCGTTATTAAAAACTACTCACACTGCCAACAACTAAGTAGAATTGTTAGACATTATTTTTTTGAAGGCGATTTAACTTTTGTTCACTATAGATAGATTGTAATGCATAATGAAATATGGTAAAATAGATATGATATACTGATATGTTCTACCTTTGTAGCACCGGATTGCACAAAAGAAAAACTCAAAGAAAAAAATTGTCTATGATCTTTTTTATTTTGAACAAAAAAGGCAATTTGACTTTCATCTCTCTTCAAACTATCAGGGAAAGAAATTTAAAGGATAAGTGGTTTCGTTGTCTATCAAAGAACTGGAGATTAAAAAGCATTTGGTTTGAAACATTAGGAGTATAAATTTTGAAAAGTGTGAAATATTCAACTTTTAGGTCTTGTTTGATGAATTCAAATCCACTACCATTGGACCATGGCCAAAAAGGCGACCCGTCAAACTTGCCATCGCTTCTGTTAGTTACAAATTCGTCGACCTCGTCTCTATCGCCCTCAACTCTTTTGTCATTAATCAAATCTCCAATATTCACCTTTCCATGTTGACCTGGTCGAGAGATAGAGATCAAGAGAGGTAGATAGAAAGAGGATTATGTTTTTGAAATTCATCTCAATAAAAAAAAATATGATTACATTGCATTTAATTTATGCTCGGCTTTCTTAAATTTAAAAAATATTGATTAATTGTACATATTCAACCAAATAAGTGAATAAGTTCTAAATTTATGTCTATTCTATCAAATAACCTCTAAATTTATATATATTCAACTAAATAACCTCTAAATTTACCTCTATGTTATTCCTGGACAAACAAATTAATGATTTCTTATACAAGCATAATAGGTGTTGCGTAATAGAAATTTATAATGGTAGAGTGAGAGTTTTATATTATAATGTTGCACAAAAATTTAACATATAAATAAATAAATGAAAGATTACAGATAACAACATAGTTTTTTACATGAAAAACTTGAAGAGGGGAAAACTACGGGAAATTGCCCACATGAAATGTTTTCACTATGTGTGTTAATTGTAATGATTGGATTGACCTTTAATGACTCAGAGATTGCAAAATTATAGGAGTTTGAAGAATTTATGAGAAATGCAGCGGAGTTCATCTGCATGTTTAGGGCTAAGTGACAACAGGGTTGATGATGCTGGTTGGGCGATGATGATGGACCAACAATCATGGTTGGGTGGTGAAAGGTCTAACGATGGTGTTCGTGCGATAAGGGTCCAACGGTAGCAGTCGAGGGACGGAGGATCTGATGGTGACGATCGGCCAGCAAATGATCCAACTGTGGCGATCAGGTAGCAAAAGTCCAACGTCTGCGATCGATCATCAAAATTTCGCTGGCGTCGGTGGTGTTTTGATGGACCATCGGGGTTCTTCTAGCCTTTAAACTTTCTTCAATCTCTAGTAAGTGTTCTTTCTCATGTAGCAAGTGGGCTATTTATTTATAGATTTCAGGAAGTGACATGGCACATTAATACGACCACAAAAAAAATACTCAATTAGATGATTTGTATTAATTTCCTCGATTATGTTTAAATTCTTCAACATTTAAGTGTCGTAATGATGCAGAATTAATCAATCTTAGGCTTGTTGGATTTTCTTAGGAAGCTGCTCGATTCTATTATAAGCATGTCAAATTTGGAGATCATTTGATCATCTAATTAATAGCATAAAATTTATAATTATACTTACAAACATTTAATTTCTGCTCATTCAGGTTTTGATTGGACTACTTATGATATTGTTGGGTTCATCTTGTCGAGACATTCAGTTCAATTATAAATTCGCTTAAATTGATTGTTGGATGGTGCTGAATTGATTTTTGAAAGTATCTAATTCAAATATGCCGAGATTCATGCCTTTCCTTCAAAGGAAAATTTCAATGATGTATAGTAGCTAACACTTTTGGAATGGCTTGAGCATCCCTTTGGACTGCCACAAAATTTTATATATTTTTAATATATTAATATATTGTTTATTATATACGGAAAATATTTTTCAGCGCCAATGACTTCCACACTTCGCTCTTTTTTTTTTATAAATTGAGGAGATAATTCATATTACAAGCAAGAAAAAGTTCATTCTATGTGTATTTGGTGGTTGAACAAAAAATATCATAAAAATTTTACTTAAATTTGATGAGATTTTCTTTAAGATTATTGTGATATAATAATTTAGTAATTATACATACATTGTATTAATCACAATTTAAATTTAATAATTTAAAATTTTATTAAAATAAATTTTGTTTAAGATTTTTTAATCTTTGAAAAAAATATAGGGATAATATATATTGACAAATTAGACTTAAAATCACAAAGATTTACTTTAAAATTAATATATTATAACTTTGGTTGCTTATTAGTGCAATAAAAATGAGTTATAAAAGCATCTATTATTTTTGCACTACCAAAAAATACTTTCAAAATTCTAAAGAGATAAATCATAAACATTAAATTTTATTTCTAATTTAAATAATTCATTATGCCCATTAATTCAATTGATTTTTTTTTCAATAATACATTAATATTTTAAAAATCAAATCCTTACTATGGATATGATTTAGATACATCGAACTTCAAATTAGTCACTTCTGTCATATTAGAATATTACATTATTTTCAAATGTAAATTTGTATGGAAGATTCCGCATAAGATTTAAGTTTCATTTGAGATAGTTTTTTATCACTATTTTTAAGAAATTTTCTACTATAAAACTGTTTTAGAAAGAAATAAAAAAAAATTATACCAAATAAAATCTAAACTATGATTTATAACTCAAACTCTTCCTCATATTAAACATAGCATTAAGAACTACAACAATGACTTAATTCGCTACCATAGCCCTTATTTCGCCAATCCTTCAAACCATTCCATCACTCATTAATTTACACGCTTTATCATGAAGTTCCCATAGCATTAAAATTGCCAGAATAAGCTTATTTATCCAATGATGCATCTCTAAATACATGATTAAATAATTTGAGTTTGAGTTAGCTCAAATGCAATTTAACTTGACTCGTTAAACATATAAATGGAAATTTCAAGTATAAAATATATTTACAAGCCTAATATATAATATACTATCGTTTTGTTTGGGGTAATTTTTTTCTTACCGCTTTATAAAGCAGCTTTCTAGTATAAAAATTTTTAATTCAAGAAAAATGTTTACATAGTTTCTAGTAAGAAAGCTTTGTTTCATACATTTTTATTACTATTTTCTACGGCAGCTTTCTCATAAAAAATTTCTTAAAAGCAACGAAAAAATATTGGCCAAAAGATGTCCCAAATGAAGCCTAAATAGAACATAATTGAATACCCTAATTAGTGTTGTGAGCCAATTATCAAGTGTTACATGGTCCCCCTCCAAATCAAGCATTTACCCTCGCTTTGCTAGGGTTTGGGCGATCCGTTTTCCCTGGGCGGCTCGCCGCTACTCATGATGACTCTGAGCGCTCTACAGGTGTTCTCTTCCTCTTTTCTTTCTGCATTTTCTCTCTTCATTTGGCATTTTGTGGTTGTCCACGATTCTTTCCACCTTTGGGCAGTCCCATCGGTCAAATGGCGGTTACTCAGTTGAATGATCTAGGATTTCTTAATTTGAAATTGCATTCTCGTTCGTTTTTAGATTCCTTATCCATGGCATCTACCTTGAATATTTTCCCTAATCTCAAAAACACGACATATCACAGCTTACCTTCTTTATGGATTTCGGAAGAGGAGATCTTAGCTCTAGCGGCTCCTTTGAATTATGCTTTAGTAGGTAAATTTTGTGCTCGTAGGTCGGCACTTGATTCGAACAGATTTTTTTTTCAACCTTATACTCATTGGAGAATTCTCTGCTACCCTCTTAAATCATAAGCATGTTTTAATTAAATTGGTTAACGGCTTGGATTACATTAGTGTTTTTTTCCCATCGATCGTATTTCGTGAAGAATTGTTATATGAAACTTATCAAATGGTGACCATTCTTCGACGTCGATGTGAAATCCCCTATTATCCTGCTATGGTTTTGTTCCCTAATATCCATTCTCACATGTTTTTTTCCTCGTATTCTTCACATATTGAGTTATCTATTTGGTAAACCTCTAAAGATTGGCAATTCTACCTCCGTTGGGTTTAGGCCCTCTATTGCTCGTGTGTTGGTTGAGCTTGATGTCACCAAACATTACCCTGATCTTGTTTGGCTTGGTCCCAATAAATTTGGATACATACAATAAGTTGAAAAGAAGGATTTCCCTTCCTTTTGTGATCATTGCAAATCCCTGGGGCATTCGGAAATGGATTGTCACAAACTGCATCCCCATTTAGTTGATGACTCTGTTTGCACTACGACTGTTAACTCTTTGCTCCCTAATGTTGTTGGTGGTGTTGTCGATTCTGAACCATCAAACTCGTTGGCTGTCAAGGATGGTAATAATGTTACTAAAATAGGCCTCATCACTAATCCTTCTCATCTCATTACTACTCCTTTTGATGGAAATTCGTTAGCCATGTCTAATGCTGACTTGGAAACTCCCCTTCCTCAGAATTTCATTCTTGACATTGAGACTCCTAGAGTTAATTGCTTTAAACTTGATTTCTAAGGCTATTTTTGAAAACCATAATATTTTTAGTATTAATTGTCCTTCTTATGTTGAAGTTTCTAATATGGAGCCTATAAATAATATTGGTATTTGTACTGGTGTTGTTAACAATTATGCTCTAGTTCCTAATGTTGTTGTAGTTTCGGATACTGACTGTATCCCCTTTAGTCCACCTCCCGATGTTGCTCAACAATTTATGTGTACTCCAATGGATGTGAGACTTTGTGAATTTAATCAGGTGAATTTGGATGATTATTCTTCAAATATTATTAATGTTCCTATTTTGTCGTCTTTAAGTTCTACGAATATGAATGATAAAGTACCTCTTATAGATGTTCTCGTTTCCCTAGTATCTAATGATACTTTGATAGCCCAATTGGCTTTTAAATCAAAGGATAAAGATGAGGTTCAAGGTGATTGGTTAGTTGATTGTAATTCATCAACTAATAGGGATGTTGGGGAGGAAATTGATGTGCAAGGGGATGATTCTCTAGAAATATATGGCTTAAATTTTATTCGAATCGTTAAGGTAGGTTTTTGCAAGAATGTTTGTAAATGTAAATAGATAAAAAAAAAAAGAAGAAGAAAATAATATCTTTTTGGATCGTTTTTTTACCTTACTATGTTGTTGGTCCTTATTTCTTTTTGGGTTGGTTGTGTTGGTTCTGTTTTTGGCTATTGGGGCTGGGCTGGTTTGTTGGTTGTGCCTCCTAATTTGTTTGACGATTCTACTTCCCATTGGCTATTTGGGGGTTCGACTGATTTGTACTAGTTGTCTCCTTTTCTGATGGTTGGTTTTTTGTTCTAGTTGGGGATTGGTTGGTTCTGTGGCTTGGTTGCTCTTCGTGTTTGGTCTGGGGGGTTGGTTTTGTTTAGTGGTCTTTGTGTTCCTTGGCGCTTATGGTATTGGGTTTGCTGGCTTTCTTTGTCTTCCAATTATCTGATTGGTGGTTTGTGTGGCTTCAATTCAGGTGATTGAGTTTCTTCCTGTTGTTTTCTTGTGCCGACTTGAACTCTTTTTGCTGGAGAAGTCTTTTCCTTCTCTACATGGTTTTGATCGTTTTTGCTGGTCTTTTTTTTCATTTTTTTATTTTGCTTATTTATTGTAATAGGTAGAACCAATTACTTGTAGGTTTTACTTTAAAGTTTGAATTTTTAAAGAGCTTTTGGTTCTTTAAAAACTTATAATTTTTTAAAAATTAATACGTAAACCTCTATGTGAATTTTATAAAAAATAAAATACAACATGATCCTACCCACTATAGTTGGTTGGTGAAATAGGTTTAAAATATTTAAAATATGTTTCATAAATATGCAACAAAATAATGCGCCAATATCAATTTTTTATAATGATAAATAAATTTTTAAGATAATGTCTAAAATATATTGTCTTGAATAAATGAAAAGAGTATTGACGTGTCTTCGGGCATATTATATCGCATGTGCAGGAATTTCACAAAGCACCTTCCTAAACGTTATCATTTTCCAGTTAGTAAGTTACAATACACCTCACGAAGGCCCACAACTTTTCTTCTTGGAAGCAACCTCTCAGGCACTTATATTAGATCTCCAGACCACGTTAAACTCATGCATCATTCAAAAAGATAATGCCGCCATTCAACTCAACAATAGCCACAGGTCAGCATTGGAATTGTAAGTCTATTGTGAATAAGTATAAGGCATTGTTTATCTCGTGGATTAAAACAAAGGAATCCTAGTGCGCTTTTTCTTTTTAAATGATAATATTTACAAATTCATTTTTATTTAGGGCCTTTTGGTAAAGTTGTGATTCCAATAATTTAAATGTTTAGTTTAATTGCATGCTACAGAGATATATAAATTAAAAAAAAAATAAACCTTAATTGTGAACAACAATTTGAACATAACTAAAATGAAAGAAAGATCAATTAGGAGATAATAAAAAAATTTATATAAAATTAGAAAGAGAAAAAAAAAGTGATATTACTTGTTTGAAAGATATTTTTTTTTTAATTATGAATAATCGGCCTACTTAAAATTTGAAGAAAACATTAATGCATAGCTTATCAAAGTCGGATATTGTAAGTAGCCAAGTCGGTTCGCTAGCCAGCTCACATTTGAGTCAATCTCTACTCAATTTGTTACCTAGTTAGCCAACTTGTTTAAATCTATTAATATAAAAATATATTAGAATTAAGAGTTTAAATATGAAATTATTAAAATATTTAAAAAATATATCTCATTTTTATATTAAGTGATTCTTATAATTTTTCTAATACTTTTTTTTTTACATTTGATTATAATAGTTGTTTTAATCAAAATTGATACATCATCACAAAATTAGCTTGATCAGGCACGAATCTCGAGGCAAAAACTAGTTGGAGACTTCAGGGGGGGGGGTTTGTTTAGTGGTATTTGTGTTCCTTGGCGCTTATGGTATTGGGTTTGTTGGCTTTCTTTCTCTTCCAATTATCTGATTGGTGGTTTGTGTGGCTTCAATTCAGGTGGCTGAGTTTCTTCCTGTTGTTTTCTTGTGCCGACTTGAACTCTTTTTGCTGGAGAAATCTTTTCTTCTTTACATGGTTTTGTTGGTTTTTGCTGGTCATTTTTTTTTTATTTTGCTTATTTATTGTAATAGGTGGAACCAATTACTCGTAGGTTTTACTTTAAAGTTTAAATTTTTAAAGAGCTTTTGGTTTTTTAAGGACTTATAATTTTTTTTTTTAAATTAACGAGTAGGCCCCTATGTGAGTCCTACGGTCCTACCCACTGTATTTGGTGAAATAGGTTTAAAATATTTAAAATATGTTTCATAAATATGCAACAAAATAATGCGCCAATATCAGTTTTTTATAATGATAAATAAATTTTTAAGATAATGTCTAAAATATATAGTCTTGAATAAATGAAAAGAGTATTGACGTGTCTTCGGGCATATTATATCGCATGTGCAGGAATTTCACAAAGCACCTTCCTAAACGTTATCATTTTCCAGTTAGTAAGTTACAATACACCTCACGAAGGCCCACAACTTTTCTTCTTGGAAGCAACCTCTCAGGCACTTATATTAGATCTCCAGACCACGTTAAACTCATGCATCATTCAAAAAGATAATGCCGCCATTCAACTCAACAATAGCCACAGGTCAGCATTGGAATTGTAAGTCTATTGTTAATAAGTATAAGGCATTGTTTATCTCGTGGATTAAAACAAAGGAATCCTAGTGCGCTTTTTCTTTTTAAATGATAATATTTACAAATTCATTTTTATTTAGGGCCTTTTGGTAAAGTTGTGATTCCAATAATTTAAATGTTTAGTTTAATTGCATGCTACAGAGATATATAAATTAAAAAAAAAATAAACCTTAATTGTGAACAACAATTTGAACATAACTAAAATGAAAGAAAGATCAATTAGGAGATAATGAAAAATTTTATAAAAAATTAGAAAGAGAAAAAAAAAGTGATATTACTTGTTTGAAAGATATATTTTTTTAATTATGAATAATCGGCCTACTTAAAATTTGAAGAAAACATTAATGCATAGCTTATCAAAGTCGGATATTGTAAGTAGCCAAGTCGGTTCGCTAGCCAGCTCACATTTGAGTCAATCTCTACTCAATTTGTTACCTAGTTAGCCAACTTGTTTAAAGCTATTAATATAAAAATATATTAGAATTAAGAGTTTAAGTATGAAATTATTAAAATATTTAAAAAATATATCTCATTTTTTATATTAAGTGATTCTTATAATTTTTCTAATAATTTTTTTTTTACATTTGATTATAATAGTTGTTTTAATCAAAATTAAATTTTCTTTGTAATAATAAATATTATTTACACCTTTAGTTGCAACTTGCAAGTATCCTAATATTGGCGATAAAATTAATAATTGATAAGGTAGAGAAACTGAGAAAGGTGAGGAAATAATCACGAGGAAATAGAAGAGGGCCTACTAAAAAGGTTGTAGAGGCCGCTAGGTTGGATTGATCTTTCCACTGATGATAGGAAATTATGGCAATCATAGATAAGATGGCTGTCGGTTCCTTCTTTTTGAAGGAGATGATTGTACGACATGAAAGCATCACAAGGAAATGGGCAAATGGCATGAGGAAATAATGAAGGCCATTAGAAATGATTGAATCCTAATATTTAAAATATTTAAGTCAATTGAGACAAATTCATACACCCGTCACATATGTATTATTTGAATCCAAGACCTTTTGATTGGTAGCCAAAGCCCCCAACTAACTGACCAAGATAACCTAAGTATATTAAAAAAAAGTAGCAATTCTCTCAGGATCCTAAATACTCTCGCTGATTAAATTTAATGAAAAAAATGAATGAAGAAATGATAATTGAATAGAAACTGAATGGGGGACCAAAATGACTAAATTAATTTTATTACTTATTCTATAATTGAGTGGCCAAAGGCACATTTGGGCTAAACAAAAGGATCAAATCATTTACTATTAATTGAATTAAGATGAAATGAATTTTAATGTTTTCTTGAATATAGGTATGATGAATGGTCATGTAATTATTAAGATTAGCAAAATTCATTCGTTTTTTTAATATTAACAATTATAAAATTGATATTTATGGATTTACAAATTAAGATGTGTTGCATCCTGGAATATTCGTTGCGGTAGAGAAACATAAAATTTAATGTCTTAGCTTTGTACGAAGATCCAACACACATGCATAAAATTTTTGTATTAAAACTACATTTTAAGAAGCAATAAAAAAATCGTCCCAAATGAAGCCTAAGATTTGCTGCATTATTTTGACTTCATCTCTATTGACAGAGTGAGTGAAACAACCTAATTAGAAAAACCAATATCAACTCACGCTTTTGCAATTCGCGCGAGCGTCCTACCGAGAGACATTTTTGCATTTTGAACAGTGCGACTCCGATATTGACATTGCACAGTTCACGAACGCATTTTTTAGGAGAAAAAAAATAAAGATAAAGAATATACACATTTTTTTTTTTTTTTTTTTGTTTTTTTTTTTTTTTTTTTGATATTAGAAATAAAATTCAGTTAAAGATAAATTACTATTTGATATATCCTTATTATAATTTAGAGCGAAAAATAAATATTTCGTGTGGAGATGTCTAAAGTAGGATATCAACAAATTGAATTTGTCGTTCATCTATCATTAACGTTGAACGACGTCTCCACGTGCAAGAAGACTCAGATAGTGCTTACGATACTATCGAGTATTGTTCATTTTATCTTATTAAATTAAATATAAATCGCGGCGGCCGTTCAAGTCATTATTTTCCTAGTTTACTACAAGCTTGTTGAAAGTTTGGAACTTAGACGAACGCCTAGTTCGTACAAATCGTAAGCCAACTGTCCTTCATGTCCAGATACGAGTTTTCAACAAAAAGCTTCAACAAAGATCAATTCAATTTCAATTTTTTTTAAGCTCTAAAATCCATTTTTCTCTCTGGGTTTCTCTCTGTTTCTCTACTGTGCTCCGATATCCTCTTTGATTGGTTATTGGGAAAAAAATTCACTCATAATAATCCAACTTAAAATTTATCTGGATAAATTTTAAAATTATTAAATTAATTTAAAAATTAATGTATATAACAACTAATTCCATTCTCCTAAGACCCATTCTCCAGCAACTTTTTGAATATGTATTTTCTTCTCACGAAATGCAGAGTCTTGCTAAAAATATGGGTTTTGTATGATAGAATATTTGGTTCTTCGTCTTGCAACACTATCACTATTTGTCATAAAATTAAGATGGTTGTATTCTCAAAAATATGCAAGTGGAAAAATGGGGAGAGGTATTTGGGTAGTTTTCATTGAGAGGTGGAAACATTAGTCTGGGTGTCGATGATTTGAGATTTTGCAATACTTTTCTGGGTTGGCTATTGTTCAGAGCAGAAGTTCCTACTTGTTCATTTTGATGTGCTTGACCCTTCGGTGCAAGTTTTTAGTATGGTTGAAAATTTACGATCTAGCCCTTGATGATGATGATGATGATGTAATTTTTCCAACACTTCGAATGGCCTATGAGCAACTAGGGGATATCTGTTAAGGTGAATTTTTGAAGTAGATTGATTATTCCAAATTCTACATACAAAAATTTGAATTAATTTTTTTCCATGAGTACGTAAGTTTGGTGAATAGCGATTATGCGCTCTGCTAGGGTTAGGGATTTTGGGGCGATTCTGTCGTGCTCCTCTCTGGCTGTGTTTCTTTTCTTAGGGAAGTAATCTTTTCATTCCCTTTGTGTCTTCTGCTCTTGATGGCTGGCAATCGTCTTCTTGATGCATGGTGGTTTTCTGGATGGTAAACCCTCGTCTAAATCGTTTCGGGATGCGCAATCCGGTAAGGTCTCCCCTTTCTTTGAACTTAAAATCTCCTCTCACCGTGGGCTTCCCTCGTTATGGACTGGGTTTCTCTCTGTATCTCTACTGTGCTCCGATATCCTCTTTGATTGGTTATTGGGAAAAAAATTCACTCATAATAATCGAACTTAAAATTTATCTGGATAAAATTTAAAATTATTAAATTAATTTAAAAATTAATGTATATAACAACTAATTCCATTCTCCTAAGACCCATTCTCCAGCAACTTTTTGAATGGATCAATGACAGTAGCTTCCTAATGCCATTTGCTAAAAATATGTATTTTCTTATCACGAAATGCAGAGTCTATTACATATGAAAGGAAAGGAATGATATAAGATTTGGTTCTTCGTCTTGCAACGCTACCACTATTTGTCATAATATTAAGAGGGTTGTATTCTAAAAAATATGCAAGTGAAAAAATGGGGAGAGGTATTTGGGTAGTTTTCATTGAGAGGTGGAAACATTAGTCTGGATGTCGATGATTTGAGATTTTGCAATACTTTTCTGGGTTGGCTATTGTTCAGAGCAGAAGTTCCTACTTGTTCATTTTGATGTGCTTGACCCTTCGGTGCAAGTTTTTAGTATGGTTGAAAATTTACGATCTAGCCCTTGATGATGATGATGATGATGTAATTTTCCCAACACTTCGAATGGCCTATGAGCAACTAGGGGATATCTGTCAAGGTGAATTTTTGAAGTAGATTGATTATTCCAAATTCTACATACAAAAATTTGAATTAATTTTTTTCCATGAGTAAGTTTGGTGAATAGCGATTATGCGCTCTGCTAGAGTTAGGGATTTTGGGGCGATTCCGTCGTGCTCCTCTCTGGCTGCGTTTCTTTTCTTAGGGAAGTAATCTTTTCATTCCTTTTGTGTCTTCTGCTCTTGATGGCTGGCAATCGTCTTCTTGATGCATGGTGGTTTTCTGGATGGTAAACCCTCGTCTAAATCGTTTCGGGATGCGCAATCCGGTAAGGTCTCCCCTTTCTTTGAACTTAAAATCTCCTCTCACCGTGGGCTTCCCTCGTTATGGATTTATGAGGAGGAAATCTTATCACTTGCTACTCCATTCGATTTTGCATTGGTAGGGAAGTTTTCGACCAACAGGTCGTCCCTTGAGGCGATTCAAAAAAAAAAAAAATCTAAAACTCAATGGTGATTTCTCTATTATGGTTTTGAATCCGAAAAACATTGTGATCAAATTAGGGAATGACTTGGATTATTGCTGTGTTTTTGCTAATCGTTCTAATTTCGTGAACAATTGTTACATGCGTTTGATTAAATGTTGTCTCCTTCTTTTGACGTGGATGTTGAATCCCCTATAATCCCTATTTGGTTGACTTTCTATAATTTAAGACCTCACTTCTTTACGCCGAGAATTCTTCAGGGTCTCGGCTCTATCTTCGGTCGCCCCCTTAAACTCGATCACGCTACTTTCTCTGGTTCTCGACCCTCGGTTGCTCAAGTTTTGGTGGAATTGGATGTCTCTAAGCAGTATCTTGACAAAATTTGGGTTGGTCCGGACAATATGGTATGTTCAGTCGGTTACTTTGGAGGATTTGCCTTTGTATTGCTTGCATTGTAAATCTTTAGGTCATTCCAAATCGGAATGTTGTATATTGCATCCGCAGTTATCTCATTCTCATTTGCATAAGGACATTCCTTCTGTCCTTGTACCGGAGTTAGGGAATGATACTATTATTAATTCGAGTCCTACTCTCCCTGCCCTGTCTCCAGTGGCTTTACCGTCTGCGAATCTGGATGTTATTTTTCCTTCCACTGATGTGCCATCTATGAAGGTGGGGAATTGCTCTAATGCTGTGGCTGTGTTAGGCTGTGAACTAGTTTTGATTCCTCCTAAGGAGGTGGTTGCGTTTGTGGGAGATTTACCTGCGTTTATGTCTCCTCAGACTGTTCCTGCTGGGGTCCAAACTGAACTTGTTTTGTATCCTCCTAAGGAGGTGGTTGCTGCTGTGGGAGGTTTACAAATGTTTATGTCTCTTCAGGCGGATCCTACTATTGTTGGGCTCGAACCTGTTGTCCTAGAAACCTGTTTTTGTGCTAGTGATGTTGGTGGTGTTTTAAATTCTAAAGTTAATTTGTCTCATGTGTGTTTTTTGTCTGTCCCGTCTGGTTTTGCTGAGGCTGTTGCACTTAGTGTGCTTGTTGAGAATTTTGGTTCCTCGATTAATCTTGTTGTGCCGTCTGATGAATGCCTCCCTTCTCCCTCTATTTCTTCTATTATGGGAGCATCTGGTGGTGATGTGGCCATTAATCAGGTGGTTATTCCGGAGCAAGTGGATTTAGTTTCTAACAACGATTTTGAGGGTAATGGTAATGTGGTTAATATACCTATATTCTTTGTGTCGAATGTTAAAATGCAATATCATGTGGCTCAGTTCGTTAAAAACTCAGTTTTATTACAAAATGACAGGCTTTATTTAGAGGATGATCTTTCATCTCCTTCTAGTAGGGAAGAAGGGGACTATCTTGAACTTGAGAAAAGGCCGTTTTCCAAGTAGTGGTCGGGGTAAATTAAATGCAGAGGTAGGAAGTAATTGGGCTATTTTTTTGTTAATTACTTCCGTGGTTTTGGTGTTGATTGGACTATGATGAGAAGGCCACTGCTTCCCCTCTTTGGCTTGGCTGATTGACAACCTGGGTGTTGTGTTTGTTACTTGGTGGTCCGCTTTCTCACTTATGGATGGCCCGTGCTAGCCTCATGGTCGGTGCTGGGGGCCTCCACTCTGAGTCCCCGCTTTTGGCTTCATCCATTTGGTGTTTTGTTTTTATTGTTAATTTTGTACCTTTATTTTTGTGGCTTTGACTTGTTGTTTCTGAGCTCTTAGCCTTTATATGTTACTGTTGCACTCTTTTGTCATTTATTTGACTAAAATTTTTTATTGCAAAAAAAAAAAAAAAAAACCATGAGTAAATCTTGACCTATTTTTTTCGATCAATTTTAGATGCCAATTTTGTTATTGTTATTTTTTGCAATAGTTTTTTTAATGAACACAATTATTAATCTTGTTCTTATATTAACGATGATCCATAAGTCATCAATTACATAGCTCAAACCAATAATTTTCTCTAGTTAGACCGGAAATCTTTTCACTTTCCTGCTGATATTCTTTTTTGTAAGACTTAGGTTTCATTTGAGACGACTTTTTTACTGCTTCTTAAAGTGTCTTTTTAGTACAAAAATTTTATGACACTTTAAAAAACAGTAAAATAGCAGTCTAAAAAAAACTTTAGATTTGATTTGGGGCAACTTCTAATCCCTATGTTTTATTGCTTTTAATAAAATTTTAAGCTTAAAAACTGTTTTAAAAATTAATAAGAAAACAACACAAACGAAGCAAATAAAATCAAGTCCCATATATCCCAATCAATTGGTTCAATTTTAGCGCTGATTCCACAAATCTAAGCACCGATTTTATTGGTCACATTAATCTTAAGTTACCAACGTTTTGCTTGGGATGACTTTCTTGCTGAATTTTTAATAGAATTTTTTTTTTGGTGCTAAAAAGCAGCAAAAAGTCAGTACCAAATAAAGCTTACGATTGAAAAATAAAGTTGCAGATCAACTAACCTCATATAGAAAGCAACAAACCCATATCAAGAAATAACTAAATAAGACTTCATTGTTCTAACAAAATAGGAAACGATGAAAAACGTATAATAATGATAATAATCATAAATAACCAAACAAATTAAAAATAATTGAAAAAAAAAACTATTCAAATGTTATGAATGCTACACTGCAGATCAAAATATCAAAATACAAATGCGTATAGTTTCTTCTTTCCTTACATCCTTCTTGTTTTTTTTTTTTTCTTTTTCCCAAATTTGTTCATAAGAAAATTAGAAAAATCTAAAATTTGTTCTTATACTGCTCAATATCCAAATCCGAGCCATGTTAGGCTCTTCTCAGACTTGGCTGGCGCTTCCTCCAATTCCGACGAGCCATGAACTGAATAAGGTGCCAGGGAATTAATACTGTGCATTCAAATAAAACGGAATAATAAGGATATTTTTCAGTCATAATTTTATATTGGCATTTTATCGTAATATAATTAATAGTAAATTATTTTTACTTACAAATGCAAAAAAATAAATGATTAAGAATTTTCTACCCAACGCTGATTATTAAATTTCAAAACCTTTGTATGAACCATTCTTAGTTATGAAATTAATGACATTATTAAGATTAGTTTAAAGTTTAAACATTGTGCTAGTACTTTAAAAACGTGAAACATTTGGTTGTACTAAGATGTTGCTCATCAAGGCATCTAATAATGAATTTAAAAGATTTATTATGGTTAATAATTGTCGATGGTGCCAATCAAAATCACAATTAGGCCGACCTGACAGATTTGTGAGTATAAGAATATCAAATTTTGTTTTATTTTCACGTGGAGAAACATAAAAATCTAGCAACTACACTCAAGCTTCAGGTTTTGTGTGAGACAGCTTTTTTTATTTTTTCTTAAAATAATTTTTAGTACAAATTTCTTCTTAAAGTAGCTTTTTAGTACAAATTTTTTTAATTTTTATACTAAAAAATTATTTTAAAAAGTAATAAAAAAATCATCCCAAATAAAGTCTTAATACACGCTAAATTTTTTATAAAAAAATATATTTCCATTGTCAAATTATACAACGTACCGATCCTTTCTCTTCTCAAGGAATCTATGAAGAGAAGCCCTCCTTGCTATGGGCATTGTCAGATCAACTGCACAAAAAAAATAAAATTCATATCAGCTTCAGGAACCCAAAAAAATCAATGAATTAAATTAAAAACCTGCTTGGATTACTTCTAATTTTTATTTAAATATATTGATTTGATATATTTTTTATTTTTAAAATAAATCAATTTCTTTTTAAAAATACACAAAATAATTTTGAGATATTATTTGTATTTCAAAAAAAAAAAAAATTGCTACTTGCCGGCCACCACCGCAAACCATCGACATTCAATAAAAAATTAAGATATTAATTAACTTTATTTTAAAACTAAATATAAATAAAGTAAAATAAAAAAAAAATAAAAATAAAATAAAAAACAAAAGTGAACCTAAACCCCCAAAGATAATTTACACATAAAATTTAAATTAATGCACACGCTTAAACAACTATTCCAATATCCAACTTCTATGTCACATGGCATTATTAATTTGACCTAACAGATATTATAATACAAAAAATAGTCTAATTAGAAAGCGAACAACTAACATATTAGCATTTGATTAATCAGGAGGCATATATTATGCTTCTTTATAAAAATTAAAAATTGATAAAATAATTTTGAATTTCTTACCAGGAGCACTTGGGTCGGGTTGCAATGATCGAGCCGGGCCAGAGTTTGGACGGACGGATTTGCTCGCCATCTCCATCAAGTCCTGAGCTTTATTCGCCGGGAAATTGTCAAAAACCATCACTTTTCCATCGTAAAATATTGTTAATTGGCCACTTATCTCGTCCTCCCTAACATAATAATAATAATAAGTAAATAAAAACTTTCATAAACAATAAATTTAGAAAAATCAATATAGATTTAATTACAAGTAAAAAAAAAAAGGAAAAGAAATTAAGATATATATATAGTACTTTTGATCAGCTCTGCTTGGAGCTTTGAGGATGGCATCTTTGTCTTGGAGTTGTGGAGAGGCATCCATTGGCATCGTAACACTTTGTTCCGAAACATCCGGTTCGTATCGGTTTCCGGCCGATACGTCTGATCCGGGAAACAGATTCATGGTGGTTGGCGGCCGAAATAAGTCTGTTATATCAAAAGAAAACACTTTTTTACTTTTTTAGTTTATATACTAAACATGAGAAGGATAAATTATTCTGTATGGAGTATGGACACAAAATTATATTAAGAGATCAATCAGAATACTTTACGTCAGCGGTGCCGAGTGATATCGAGCAATATATAGCTGCAGTATCAAACAAATTGGTGACGTGACATATTCTGATTGTTCTCTGGACGACATTCGGGATCCGCATAGAATAATTAATCCATAAGAAATAGAGGAATCTCCCTCTATCTCTCTAGAGAGAGAGAACAAGATGAATTTTTATATCTTAACAAATAAAATAATATTCGCCTAATTTTGTTTTACATGTAACACCTTGAAGAATTTTTTTTTTAATTCAAAATTATATTATTGACTAATATCTGTAAAAAAATTATGTCAATTTATATATATTTTAATAATCTATCAAAAAATATAAATAATCGGATAGAATATATAAAAAAAAATTGAAGGGTAGATTAATTTATAATTTCCAATAAATATAATATTTTATCAATAACTACGATTAAAAAATCTGAATTATTTTATCGTACAATTAGAATAACTCATTATAATTAACCGCATTTAATTATGAATAAGATGTATTAAATATTCTCGACATCTTTGCTAAAAATTAGATGGCATTATTGTAAAAATTTATAAACTGAATCTACAAATAATTATTAAGTAGAACACAAATAATTATACCATTTTGAGTTTGAAGTCTATTAAAGGCTGTAAATGTCTAACCCAAAAGAAAACTAATAATTCTCATTTTACACTTCTAAGAGTACCAAAATCCATCTCCTTTTTACTTATAGAAAGGCCGTTTACTTCTCAAATAGTCAAATTGCTCCCGTTAAATGACTAAGATTTCTAATTCTCTTACTGTTTTCTATAACAGTTTTTTGATATAAAAATTTTAATTTTTATATTAAAAAATAGCTTCAATAAGTATTAAGAATGCCAGTCCGGCTTCGTTTGGGACAATTTTTTTACTGCTTCTTGAAATTAGAAGTTTTATGCTAAAAAATTATTTAATTTTTGTATAAAAAATTGATTTAAGAAAGAAGATATATACCAATCAAGGAGTATATATGTACAAACAGGGATAATTTTCTTTCGAAAAACAAAAAAAATAGGAGAATCCATTTGTTCACTTGGAATAATAAAATGACTCCAATGTTAGAGTATAGCTAAATTTATTTTTTTCAAAGGTAAAAAATACCAATTCCAAACAAACTAAACTTTGCAAAAATAAAGGAAAGGCAGTAAATGAAATGAGACAGAAAGCTATGGAGCTTCAACGTGACTATCATCCCAATTCTCAATCCTCAACCGAAAGAGCTTATCAATGCATGACAAGCAAAAAAAAACTGAAGGAAAACCTTAAAATTCTGCCATGTTTAAAGAAAAATCTCACTTTTTTCCTTCTCCTGCAGCGAGCAATGAAGCTTCTCAATCCCAAGTTCTCCCAAATTCCGGTTCTCCTTTAGATACTGGCTTAGCAGATTGCATGTCATTGCGAAGCTTGATCTCTCCCCTGCTTTCCTCTGCTTCTCCTCCATTTCTCAATCTCTTTTTTTCTTTCTCCAAATTCCCAAATTCTCTTAAAGCTGTTGAAGTAATTCCTCCTTTGAGCCTTTTTAAATATGTTTTATTCTCTCCTTTTCTTCAAAGCAACCTCCTTTCACCTTTGGCTCATCTCTTCTTCCGCCTCTTTGTCTTTATAGACTTTATTCTAATCTTTGAAAAAGAAAAAAAAAAGGAAGAAAATTGGAGCGGAGATGAGAAGAGGAGTCCCGACTCCCGAGGTGGGATTTGAATTTTAAAGCACGTGAATCATTTGTATTGAAGGAAGGGTGGGTAGGAAATTGATTGAAGGAAAGAAACACGTGGTCGGTTTCGAAGACCGAGCCCGGTTCGTATATCGCAGGCTTCAGTACAATTTCTCTCAGGACTGAAGGAGAAGACTATTCCTGCCTTCCCATCAATTTGCTGGACTAGACGTTTTTTTAGGCACCCAAAATCTTGACAGCATACTTTGACCCCGCGAAGATGGACCGGGTCTGTTCGCATAAAATGACTCGGTCAATTCAACCAATAAATGGACACCTAATATATATATATATATAATTACATCAAAATGTTTGATATAAGGGGATTTGCATCAACTTTATTTCATGTTATTTATATATCTAATACTTAAAACTTTAATATTATATGTCTATCATTCATATAATAAATATGAGTGCATTGTGTTAGATAATAAAACCACATCTTAAATTTGTATTTTCTTACTTTATTGTTTCGGTATATAAGCCATGTATTTGTATTAGTTCACATCAAGAAAAATATATTTTCTCCATTCACTTTCGATGGCTTTCGTTTCTATACCTTTCTACATGGTATCAGACACCAGTTCAGTTCCTATTTTCCGCTCCTCCATCGTGCTGATCTTCTCTTCTTTCATTTCAATGACTTCATCCACCACCTCGACTCCCGTCGATGTACCTCCGACGTACCTTCCCACCATCACTATTCCACCCCAACTCAAGTTTCTTATGAGCAATATCAAAAAGTAATTCAGACCCTTCGCTTCTCTTATACCAAAAAGATACGATTCGATCCTTTCTTATTTATGTTGATGACATAATTATTACGGGTAATAACCCTGTTTTCCTACAGGAATTACGTTTTAAATTGAATCAACGCTTCAACATGAAGGATCTAGGCACACTCTCTCAATTTCTTGGCCTACAGTGCTCTAAAACAGATTACGGATTACATCTCTCTCAATCCCGTTACGCCAAAATCATTTTTGAACGCGCTGGAATGACGAATTGCAAATCCGTGGTCACCCCAACATCTGTGAAATCTGCTAAGATAAGTTCTCCCTCTCCTGATTTTCACAATCCATCTCTTTTTCGTCAATTAGTAGGATCCTTACAATATTTAACTCTTACCCGACCAGATATCACGTATGCCGTTAACAAAGTCAGCCAACATATGCATCAACCGTCCGAGAAGCATTTCGAAGATCTCAAAAGAATTTTGCGCTATATTCATGGATCTCTACATATCGGTCTTCCACTCTACAGCAACAGCATCACTCTCACCGCTTACGTAGACTCCGATTGGGACGGTGAACAATCTGATCGGAAATCTACATCCGGGTATTGCATGTTCTTCGGAAACACTCTCACCTCCTGGAGTGTCAAGAAGCAGGCCACCGTTGCTCGCTCATCGACTGAGGCAGAATATTGAGCGTTGGCTTCTGCTAGCTGCAACCGAAATCCTTTGGTTGCGACAACTTCTTCAAGAACTTGGCTGTCCACAAAAACTTCAGACTACTTTATATTGTGACAATACTTCTGCAATTGCTCTTGGCATAATCTCATCTTACATGCCCGGACAAACACATTGAAATCGATGGTCATTTCATTCGCGAATGCATTTAGAATAAATCAATTCAGGTGCATCATATTTCAAGCAAAGATCAAATTGCATACTTCTTCACGAAATCTCTATCGGCAGCTCATTTTAAGTATTTACTCAACAAACTGATGTCATCTAACGACTCATCAGTTTGCACGGGGGTGTTAGATAATAAAACCACATCTTAAATTTGTATTTTCTTACTTTATTGTTTCGGTATATAAGCCATGTATTTGTATTAGTTCACATCAAGAAAAATATATTTTCTCCATTCACTTTCGATGGCTTTCGTTTCTATACCTTTCTACACATTGAATGAAATATTAAAGTTTATAGGTTGTGTGAGTGATAAGAATGAAATATAGGAGTGATATATTTGAAATTAAAATTTACACTAACGATATGAATATAATATTAAAGTTTTAGGTGTTTGATATTTAAGTAGCATCTAATAGTGATATGTATGTAAATTCCCCTTGATATAATTACTAATTAGGAGGCACGAATTACAAAGTCTCGAGCCTTTCAAGAATTGCATTGCTCAGTATCAACTCCAATTCATCAATTGGTTGGCAAGCATATTTCACTATCCTTACATCTTTTTCACTTCTGATGATACTTGTTGTTTTTCCATAAAAAATCTTTTAAATTGCCTAGTGGTGAAGGCAACATCACCGTTTTCATGGAAGAATTAGTGTCCATGTTGTTGGCTTTTAGTGCCATAGTTTTCTCCTTATTTTCTCACTTGCATCAAGATTTGTTTGATTCATCCCATGCTCATAAGCAATGAGTGATCCAAGTAAATTATCAATATAATAAGTATTTAAATTTTTAGATTTAGTAATTGCAGTGATCTTAACATCAAAAGAAGAAGACAAGCTTCTCAAAATTTTATTGACCCTTTCATAATTAGTTAGCTCTCTTCTGAAAGCATGCAATGAGGTGACTATTTGAGTAAACCTTGTATACATGTTAGAAATTGATTCAGAAGGTTTCATACAAAAATATTCAATCGAGATTACTTAATTTCATTTGTTCCTTCATAAGTAATATACAATCTATCACAAATTTCTTTACTAGTAGCACAAGTTGAAACACGTATGTAGTCTTTAGATTTTAAAGCAAAAAAAAAAAAAAGTTTAAATATTTTGCATTAAGTTGTGCTAAATCCCTATCATCAAAAGTTCATTCAGTAAAAGAAAGTTCAATTTTATTGCCATTAATTTCATGTGAATGAGATGAACATCCTCCTTTAACAAGCATCCACATGTGATAGTCTATTGATTGTAAAAATATAGACA
This sequence comes from Dendrobium catenatum, assembly GCF_001605985.2. Classification (NCBI taxonomy): domain Eukaryota; kingdom Viridiplantae; phylum Streptophyta; class Magnoliopsida; order Asparagales; family Orchidaceae; genus Dendrobium; species Dendrobium catenatum. The sequence continues at coordinate 632,759 of NW_021536486.1, read as the reverse complement.
TGCGAGTGGGTTATCATCTCATATTCTCATTAATTGTTCATCAACATCAAGAGGTGGATGAAAGTGTTACATTATAATAAACTTAATTAATAATTATATTACACTGAAATTAAAATTATATATAATATTAAAAAAATTCATTAATTTGAACATAAATTAAAAAATTGTTACATTTGGCCTGATGTAAATAAGGCCAGAACAGTTTAAAAGAAAAATATTCCTAATCTTTGAGTTTGAGCTGAGCTCTTTTGATCTGTATATCAGACCTGAAATGTGGCATCAACTTGGTTTGGATCGGGCATATTAAAGCAGAGCGTGATTCATGCGGCTTCTTTAAATTGATTTGAATATAGAGATGTGAGGTGGTTGAGATATGCCATGAGAATTTATGTTTCATTCACTTTTAGCCCATTTGATAGTACTGTTGATTGGTTTTGTTGATAAAGCCAAGCATACAATTATCGATCACATTTTGATTTATTAGTGAAGGCATAGGATAAACGTGAATCGTTATTTTTGTATGGAGAGAGAGAGAGAAGAGAATGAAGTAAAGAAAAGGAGGATTGAATACCAACTATTATTGATGGCATTGACATCTCACTTGGATTGTGATACAAAAGAGTGCAGGCTTTCTAAAAGAGAAATTATTCTGTGTGGATGCTGGACTCAGCTCTATGTTTGGCGGCAAATCAGGTGCAACCACGTCAGCGATACCGAGCCGCGATGACGAGTGGTACCGAGCAGTACTAAGCCGCGGTACACAGCGAATGAGTGATGTGACATATTCTAGTTGGTCTTCAGATGACATTCGACTTCCGCACATAATAATTAATCCCTGGAAGGAGCTCAGAGGCATGCATAAGTGAGTGAAATATAGATGCTTAATCTTACAATGGTGACTAAAATATATGATCGAAGAGAATTTAAATGAGGATAAATTTTAGAAAGGATCACGATTAAAGATTAATTTAAGAAAAGGAATATGATTATTATTATTATTATTATTTTGAAAAGATCATACATACAAAAAGATTTTTTTTTCCGCTAAAAAAAAAAAGAGAAGAAAAACATAAAATATTTTAATGGAAAATGCAAAATCTTTTTGCGTGAATGGTCATTTTTTATTTTATTTTTAATTATGCTCCTCCTAAATTAATCTTTAATCGTGATCCTTTCTAAAATTTGTCCTTTACATGAAAAACTCATACATTATTATTATTGGTACATAAAACTGTTAAATTGAGTGTCATCATAAAGTTTAGAGAATAGATGATAATTATTTGTTTTATATATGGCATTAGAAAATTAAGTATAATTGTCAAGTCATTCTTATTATTTTGTGTTGAGATGGCAAACATTATTGATTTTATTCTCATCAATATTGAGAGGACTATAAACATTAAGGATTAAACTTATCCGTGTAATGGTGAGAATCAATAGGTTGCCAAAATATCTATAATTTTTTTAAAAAAAATTTTGGGATAAAACTCACATAGGCCTATGCGTTAATTAGTAAAATGGAGATTACAACTCCTTAAAGGATAGACAGCTCCCTAAAAATGCAACAATCAAAGAAAAAACTACGAGCCATCAATCCAATCTATTACAATAATTAGTCGGGCCGCTCGCTTGAATGCCGAGTCTTCCTCCTCAAGGCCAATGCAACACAACAGTGAGATCCAAAGAAAAACAAGGACCAAACAGAACCAGAGAAGCCAAAGCCACGCCAATGCAACCACCAAAGTTGCAAGTTGAATGAGATGAAGCCAACAAAATGATGTCTATCAAGTCTCATAATGGACAAGAGGATCTAATAGGAAATAAGAGAAACTATCATTAAAGATGAATTATAATCTAATTGAATTAGCAAGAAAGGGAGCCCGAGGGAGGATAGTGTTATGGTAAAAAGAATAGATGGTGAAGGCATTCGTGGGCGCCAATCTTTGACGGTGAACCATATATTAATGAAAAAAGTGTTAAATTTTAAATCATGAGATAATGTAATAAGCATCATGCATATTGCATTTGGTTAAAGATCTTTTGAATAAAGAATCAATAACATATTTACTTGACCCTCTAGATATACTAAAATTTACTATGATTGATAATCATAACTCCATAAGGATCATCTTGCACTAATCATTTCATATTGATTTAATGAACAATTAACTATTTTTATATTGCTCTTAGTTCGATGAATAAACTCGATAATTATTCATGAATAAGAGCTAAATCATACTTAATTATTCAAATCAATTGGTTTAAGCACCACTTTTTCATTAATAAAATCTTAAATATTTTCAATTATTGCGATTAATTATAATTCCAAATTTTCTTTTGAGAATGACTGTACATATAGTATGAATACTCGAGCCTGCATATAAATTTTGAGCAATCACAATTCACAAATAAAACAACTTAATCATCTTCAGGACCTAAATTACAAAAAATATAAAAAAGAAGCAAAAAATAGCTCCGTCAATTTCTCAGATATTTTTTTAAGAATGCTTTCAATTACCTTCTTGCCTATTCATAGTGTATGATTTTTCTTTGTTGTGTGAGTCAATGGTTGTGACCCTACTTAATATTTATGTGTATTAAATAAGGAGAAGTCAAATTTAAAAAAAAAAAAAAAAAAAACAACAAAAACTTTTCATAACAAACAAAGTCTATGGAGAGTAAAGTTTTTTTTTTTTAATTTAATTTATTTATGCCAAAGCATAATTTCATATGAGAAAAATCTTATTTAATATTTCGAGAAGAATTTTAAAAAAATTTATTAACTAAATTAGCTAGGTATCACAGTCGAGCTAACATTCTAAAGGAAAATTATAGTGAAATTAGAAAAAAAGGGCGAGAACAAAAAAAAATAAAATTGAAGTGAGATATTTCTACTCTATATGTATCAATCAATTTTATTATTATTAAACACTAACACCTATGACCTATCTATAATATGTGTGCAAAATCTTCTTAGAATAGTCATCTCATATTAAAAATAAAATCATTTGACCACATAAGCATATTACCAAATCATAAGTATGATAAATAATCGGACATCAATTTTTGTTCATATATCAAATAAGCACATAAGTAATATAATATAAGATCTAAGATGATAGACATCTTTAAGAGTCTAGAGTTTCTAATATTGATCTATTATGACATACAAACATTATGAGCAAGTATACAATTTGCCCATCACAAATTTTTAGTCTTTAAAAAATTATTTGTTACTTTTGATAAAATTGAAAATGCAAAGAAAATATATTAAAACAAAATTGCACTTCTACTACAAAATAATGACTAGAAATTTAAAATCAAGATAAAGCATTAAATTAATGGATAATACAAATGACATATATAAACCATATAAAAATAATGCTAAAATATTTATATGCTTCCTTAAATAATTACCTTTTGACTAATTATAAGAGGAATATATGAAAGCCTAAAATTCTGATTTATCAAATTTAATTAAGTTTTACATATAATGGTCAAACCACACATAAATTTAATTAAGTTTTAATTTTCCATATGAATTATCTACCTATAAATTCAATCAAATAGATAGAGTTTTGAATTCCATATTTTTTCTTTAGGAGTTATCATGAATAAACCAATGGTTATGTTAACAAAATTTGATTTTCTAAACATGTTTGCTTATGAATATGTAAGTCAAGAAAGAAAAAAATTAAAATAAGAAGTAGTTATCCATTTGATTTATAGATATAGAGATAACTTTGATAGATATTACATTAGAGGTTATATTGTTAGATAATTCAATTGATTTTTTCAATTTCAATGTGCATGATTTGTTCAATTTTAAAATTAATTAGTGATTCATGCTTCGTTTGGGACAACTTTTTTATTGCTTTCTAAAACTATTTTCTTATATAAGATTTTTAATTTAATTTTTTTATATATTTAAAAATGCTAGGGCGTCCCCTGGAAGCGACGCGCTGTATGGCCTGAATACAGTGACAAGTGTGCAAGGGCCGCTGCACCGGCGCCCGGGTGCAGTGTTAAATAGGCAAGGGTTCCCGCATCAAGGACGGATGTGGGGTTGTATATATTTAAAAATTGTTTTAAATAGCAACAAAAAAACTATCTCAAACGAAGCCTCTGACTTCATTCAATGTACATGTTTTGTTCAATTTTAAAATTAATTAGTGATTCAGACTCTATTCAAGCTTTGAATTTTTTTTTTTTTCAATTTCAGATACTACTGTTGCTGTGTTTGGCAGATTTAGGCTTAGTTTGGGATGACTTTCTCGCTGCTTCTTGAAGCAGCTTTCTAGTACAAAAAATTTATTTTTTGCATTAAAAAGCTACTTTAAGAAACATCAAGGAAGCCGTCCCAAACAAAGCCTTAATGATTTTCCTTGGATATGATAATCATAGCTGCTTTAGATAGGGGATATCAACAGTATTTCTCAGATTAATCTAATGATTTTTAGAGAAATAATACATACTTAATTGCCTGCTTAAGATCATTATTGAAAGAGATGTTTGTGACTAAATAATCTTTGGAATCTTAAACAAACAATATTTAGCTATAAGACCTTGAAATTTAAAGAAATATTCAAACATATTGTAATCATAAGGTTTAAACTACTTAAATATAACAAAATATTCTTTAAGTTTATGTAAATTCTTTTTCCACAGTAACACTGCCAAAATATTTGAACAAATCACATGAATTTTATTTCAACAAATCAACTCTGTTGATCAAACACATTCTATCTTCCAAAGTATTTATAAAATTGCATGAAATCTTAGTGAAAAATGACTTATTATCTACTTTTTCATAACTTAATAATTATTCTCTACTTTGCTGAAAATTGAAAACATAAAAGACATTAATTCATAAGAAAATAAAATGGCCCTTCTACTTCAAATAATATGCAGAAATCCATAATGAAGAAATTTCATGCACTTACTGAAAAATAGAATTAAATTGATTTTTTTTGTACATTAATCAAATTCTTATTTACAATCACAAACTCTCATGCAATTTTCTCGCTTGCCCTGAACCAAATAGAAAATGCGTACAGCTGCAGCAATTAATTGAGAAAGCATCAGCTTAAGAAGAAAGACTGCCAGAAACCAGCCGCAAGTTTCGTCCAACGGAGAAGCCACCAAACATAACCAAAGGCCATATAAGTCTTTGAAGGAGGCTCACGTGTCAATCTAGATAATAAGAAAATACATTTTATTAATTTTATTGTGCAGGAGAATTCTCTGTAAGAAAGTTTTTTTTTTTTGTCAGCATGCATATATGGAAAAATTATTATGTGCGGAGACCGGACGCAGAATGCCGTCCAGAGACCAACCAGAATGCGTCAGCGGTACCGGACCGAGCAGTACTGAACCACGGTACCAAGCGAAGAGGTGATGTGACGCATTTTGGTTGGTCTCCAGACAACGTTCGGCGTCCGCACAAAATAATTTTAGAATATTAAATAAAAGTACAAAAGCATATCTACACATGCATGCTCGCCTCTCTCTCTCTCTCTCTCTCTCTCTCTAATGCATTAGATGAATAACTCGAATTCGGCTCCATTAACACTCATATAAGTTCATTAAAGTTGTTAATTAGGCTACATTCATGAACAATTAATTTATTTTGAACAAACAACTTGCTACAAATTTGATATTAAGCTCAATGGCCACTCATATATAATTCAATTACATTTATTTAGATATAACTTCTATAATAAGAACATCTTATTTATTTATTTATCAGGTTAGATTAATTTCTGACTATTATTTCTATTTTTGACATATAATTACTCACTTTCATCACTTTCAATCTCCATTATCCAATCACCCAATGATGCGACAGTTGTGTGGCATGAGCACAACCTGCATCAGATTAGAAGCCTTTGAATGTAAGCTCATATTCTAGTTAGCTCATCAATGGTTGATACATCAGTGAGTGTGATCTATTCATCTTAGCGCTCAACACAACCTCAACAAGTTTGTATGAGCATGCAACATGAGAATAAGAGATGTGCACATCTCCTTTTTCTTAGCTCAGATTTGTTTTAAGCCATCAATACATTTTTCTTCAACACAACATTGACACATTCACTAAAAATGGGTATTTAATTATTTATCACTACAAGTTGTAGCAGCAGCAGCTAAGCCGCTATTGTAACTACTCGTTCCCCAACGGTTTTAACCGGTATTTTCGTTTGTCTACTTACCTCAGTCGCCCGCTCGGTTCAATAGATGACTGAACGTGAATGAAACTCACCTTCCTCCGTTATCCCCAAAAACGAAAGCCCTAGAGTGTTTGTTCTCCACACAGATCATCTCGCGCGCACCGACGTCGAAGTCCTCGCACATTTCCTATTTCATTGCTAGCTCAAGGTCTTAAAAAATGTCGTCGCTGCGGATTTGAAGTTGCACCGATCTCTTCTTCTTCGTCTCCGAGCAATCTTCAAGCAACTAATTGGTAAGGATTTTATGAGGTTTTTAAAAGTTATTTTTCAAGGATAATTAAGTATTTGACGCAACTTTGATGCTCATTCGGGTGAGATTGGTGATGGGAGAGAAGATCATGTGGGTGTCGTCGGGTTGTGGGGATGTGGGAACCAGTGTGGCAAATTTTTTTTTTTTGGGGGAATTTTAGGGCGAAGCCCGTATATTAATGAAAAATGATTACAAGAACAACTATACCCTTACAAAGAAGGGGCAAAAAACAACCAAAAATTACAAGAGAAGAAACGAAAAACCAAAAAAGGGGGGCAAACAAGGCCCTGGACTCGGGAGATTAGGAACTAACAGCATAAACATAAAGCTTAAAAAACATCAGAAAGACTGGTCAATCGAAGAGGCCACTCTTCCCTGGTTCCTACAAATCATCCCGCAAGCCAAAAAGCAGAGCCAAACAAGCCAACAAAACCAAAACCGAGCAGGCAATTCAAAAACTCAACCATATCTCAGTAGGCACTGAAACAAGAAGGAAAGGAAACTTGAAGCAGGTCAAAATTCTTCCTAGTTTTAGCATGAATTGCATATCTAATCTTCCTAATGGTGACAGAAACCAAAACATCAAAGGTAGCAAAACGTCTGTCATTACGAGCCCGCCACAGATGGTAAACGGCACAACAGTCAACAAAGAACCCAAAATTCTTCTCAAAAGTATGAAGTTGCAGCTTCTCATCAAAAAATTCAAAGACCTGCAGGAGAGTAGGCATGGGCAGGAAGTTCTGGAGGGAGGGGAGAAGAGCTGAAATAATCTTAAAAGAATATTCGCATTGAAAGAAACAGTGAGAAATGCTTTCATCCCCATTCCTGCATAACGGGCACAATGAAAGGATCACAATATTTCTTTTAGCTAGGACATCAGCCGTTTTAAGTCCACCTAACATGGCCAACCAAACAAAAGAAGAATAACGCAGAGCATAGTGCCGGGGCACACAAATTTTAACCAAGGAACCTTAATGGTATCAGCATAAAACTGCATATAGAAAGTTTTAAAGCAAGGCTTATCAATGCCAATCCAGGAAATAGGGGTTTGGGGTTGGTGATAAATTTGTATAGAGGAAATACGGTCCAAGGCTAAATGGCCAAACTGAGCAGGCAAAGACCAACCACCCGCAGAGATAAAATCCTTGACCGCCAAACCAGAAGAAAAAGGAGGCTGTATGAGATCAGAGACAGCACAGCCATCACACCAAGGATCCCAAAACATCAATATATTACAATTGTCACTAGCAACATGAAACCTAATAAACCCTTTAATCCTATAAGAAGCGAGACAAATGGATTTCCAAAATTTAGAGGCCTTAGGATGAGAAGTTTTCCAAGGGGAGATAAATTTAGACTTAAACCATCTCGTCAGTGTGGCAAGTTGGTTCCTTAGTTCGTTCCCGGTTCTATTTTGCATAAATCGAGAAATGGTCCAAAACTTTTTGCCATTTCCAGTAATTTTTTTTTTAAGCGACGAAAGCCCTAAAAAGCTCAATCAGAATAATCTTACTTAGTCTTTCCTTGAAAAACCAAGAGTTCAATCAAAATCTTTGTGATGCCCCAGATATCAATAGTGAAAGGATTCGTCTGACATTCTGATCGAACTCCATTCCAGTTGCCTTGCTCGGACCTGAAAATTTTAACCACATATAATGAGCTTACAAAGTCCAGCAGGTCACCAAAGCCTACAACTGAAATCAAAGCACGGCGATGCTATCAATATGCAGGTCAAGGGTAACCAATCTTTTTTGTTGCAGTGATCGAAGTGTCATAAGTTTCATCTCCATGTTTTCTGTTCCACACAAATTTAATCTCTTTAGAGATTGCAGAGTGAGTTCACCTTAATTTTTTTGCCTTACAGGTTTTTATTGAGTTCTCTTGTTTTGCTTTAGTTAATTGCTAAATTTGCAATTTGGTGAACTTTTGATGTTACTAAAACATCCAGAAAAGAGGATGGAACGGTTTACATTATTTATGGTCATTCCTGTTGAGCTTTAGTTTATAACATTTACACACACAGATATATATATATATATATATATTCTTTTCATTATTTCATTTACAAAATTGCATTGCCATGATTTGATAAACTTAATTTTTTTTTTGTAAATTGTTAATTTAGTATTAGACTCAGATAAAATAACTCTTTGGGTATTGTAAATTTTAAGATCATTTCTTTAAGTTTAAGGTTATATTTCTTGTAAGAACTTTTGAAATAATGAATTAGAAGCAGGAAAAATGTGTCTTGAGAACATCTAAAGCTTGGAATGTTTAACAGTTCCAATCTCAATGCCCAAAATCTTCTAATTTCTAAATTTATGTTTGTATTTTTAAGAAATTATTCTACTCTTCTTATCTTTTGAGGAAAGTGATCTAATGATTAATTCTAATAACAATAATTTTTTTACTTATCAAGATATGAAAACAACTCCTATATTGTCTATTAATCATATTACTGGTTTTCCTGTTAAATATTTGATTTTTCCTTTGTGTAAAGGCAGCAAAAAAAATCTTTTTTTATTTAATGACATATTTTACTAATTCAAAAAAATCTGCTTGGGAATTTAAAATGTTTTTTGATAGTGGTGCTTTGGTAGGTATAGGCTTATACAAACTATTCTATTTTCAATTCCACCTATGATTTTCACAAACCTTACAATATACTTGAAATATTTTTTAACAAGCTTTAGTGAGATTCTACTTCAAATGTAAAGACTTGAATTAGAAACTTTCAAAATCCCCAAACACTCCATTAGACACTTTCTAATTGCTTCTCTTTTGAAATAATAAGTCCATTTTATTCTATGGCCTTTTTTATCTTGCCAATAACTTTGCTATTTGAAGGATAAATTATTTTGATTTAGATATTCTATGAATGCTAAAATATTTCTTTTGAATGCGATTAATACTGATTTTTGTACACCTAAATCTTTTAGGGATACCTTTCATCCCTGACCTCAACTTTGCATTCAGTATTGCTTTAATATATATGATGATTGATATTGTCTTATTGATTTTTGCAGTTATATTCCATTAATATTCATTCAATTTATATTTGTATAATGTTTTATTGTTTTTTGCAATTTGATCACAAAATTTAATTTTTTGACATTATATTTTTTATTGCTATGCTACAAAACTGCTGCTATAATTCAAAATTGCAATGGTTGCCAATGTCCAGATTTGAAAAAGTTTGCAAACCGCTGCAAAAGATTCTCCTAACGAATACAAATACAACGGATTTCTAACATTCATGAAACCATTGCAATGATTTTTGCAGCGGTTTTAACCGTTACTTTTAGTATAAAAAAGTGCACCTAAAAGCCTATTTACTAGTAGTGATTAGAGTTTGCAACCCTCATATCTTCATTTTAAACATACACTTTATACGTCATTCTCCTCATTTAGACCTTGGCATAACTAATGCATCTCAGCTTAAGATCTTTACAGCTTATAAGTTTCTTTTTTTTTTTTCATCATGCAAAAAATCTCACAAAAAATTAGGGCTTGCTAAAATATCCGTTTAATTTAGAGTTTTTTTTTCAGGTCAATATACATATCTGAATCTTCCATGAATCAATTTGACTAAACCACAAATTGCTCATACAAAAATCTTTTGATCTAATTCTGAGAAATCACACCATATTCTCGGTAACTAGCAAAACCTAAATATTAATCCTATGGAGTTTTTAAATTTGATTAAACATTAATTGCTATATTCTCTTGTTTGTTGTGAAAGAAGCACTGATTTCTTAGGTGTTGTATGATGCTAAATATTATCATTAATTGCTATATTCTGTTGTTTATTATGAAAGAAGCACTGATTTCTTATGTGTAGTCAGATAATTTACTGAGAAATAAAAAAAACTAATTGGTTTTAAAAAATCATAATGTAGCTTAAATTTTCAGACCATGTCATATAAAAGGAAGTTTTATTGAGTGCAATTTTTTTTCTTAATTTTTTGTTTACATGCATATCATAAAAATTCTTTTTAGTAATAAATCAACAATCAAATTCTTGAAATAAACAATAGAAACTCTTTATGGGTGATACAATTAAATTATAGCATATTTAATAAATTATTCAAAATAAAAATTGAAAATTTATAATATTTATTCAATTTTAAATGATATTATTATAAATAAAAATATTAAAATATTTCTATAAATATGTAATAATTGAGATACATATTGATTTTGAAAAAAAAAAAAAAACAAAAGCAAAGATGATAGATCACATACCGTATGTATTCTGCACAAAATTAGATCATAATATTTTAATCAAATTTAATCAGAATTAATCTTAAAATCATCAAATATATTTTAAGATGAATGTAATATATAAATATTTAATTAATATTTATAATACATTCATCTTAAGATAAATTTAATAATTTTGAGATTCATTCAAATCAAATTTTGATAAAAATATACTGATCCAGCTTTCTTCCATAAGCACGCGTTCAGTCTTGGCCCCCTTCAAAAGCCGTAGTCGATGTCTGTGGCGTTCTGGTTGGTAGACCGCTTCACAAGACGGCCTTGTTCGTCGTAGCGGTCGAAGTTCTCACAGGGTTCCGGGAAGACAGACCCGAAAACACGTCCCTCTACATACGAGCACTGGAAGATATGCTTCTTCTTGTAGCTTATACCCACGGACATATCCCTCAACGTCACCCCGCGCACCGGAATCTCATCGCTGCCACTTATGCGCACCGGCACGCGCACCCCGCGCCCGTGCACGCCCACGAACGAAAGCCCGTTGATCACCGGCAGGGCGCGAGGGTCGTAGCCGGCGTCCGGGTGCTCGTTGTAGTCGGTCTTAACCACAATGCCCACGCGGACATTGTCGAGGGTAAGGTTCCGGCAGCTTACACCCCGCACGTAGCCGCCGCGGCCAGGGGCGGTCTTGATGCGGACGCCGCGTCGCGATTCCCAGACGTGAATGTCTTCTATCGTTATGTTTGAAACGCCGCCCGACATCTCGCTGCCGATTGACAGCCCCGCGCTGGTAATGGAGAGAAGTGAGACACTGAAATTCAGGATTGGGAGGGTTCTTAAAGGTTGTTGGGGTTGAGAATATGTAAACCTGACGACGGATCGGAGAGTGACATTGCGGATTAATATGTTGGTGGAGGGGCGGCCGTAGGCTATGCCGTACTGATCCCAGCCGCTTTTGATGGCGATGCCGTCGTCTCCCACACAAATGAAGCTGTTCTCGATTACCATGTTCTCGCAGGAATCTGGCAATTGTATAATTTCAGGCATTAATGTGTGTGTGTGTGAGAGAGAGAGAGATATCTAGAAACATAATTTTATACTTTTGACCAACTAATAAATTGAGGGGCAAATTATTAGGTGCTGACACAGGATAGAGAGAATCATGTGGATTTCTCTCTCTCTATAGTAAAAGTACAGTCAAAGCGCAGCTGCTATAGTATCTCTGTTTTGACTGCACTTTTATTATAGACAGAGAATCCGAATGATTCTCTCTATCTGGTGTCCGAATCTTGATAATTTCTCTAAATTGAAGAGCTAAGTGATAGACAGAAATGTTGGCAATGGTTACCTGGATCGATCCCATCCGTATTGGGAGCGCCAGTAACTGGAGCCAAGATGGTAAGACCTGACAAGGTTACATTTTTGCAATCATATGGGTGAATTGTCCAGAAAGGAGAATCACGTAGTGTAATGTTGGAGATCACAATGTCGCTAGACCACATGATCTGCAATAGGGGTCCTCTTGTGTAGTTGAGAAGCTTCTTCCTGTATTTTATCCACCACAATTGACCTTGCCCGTCAATGGTTCCATTTTGTCCTGTCCAGTAATTATTGAAGATAGTATTTAGTTGAGCAATTTTAAGTAATGACACAGTATAGAACTCTACTCAAATACTGCAAGATTGAGAACCAGAATGGAAGTACAGATTCAAAATTCTTGGTGGAAAAAAAAAAAAAAAAAAACTAGTCAGGATGGTTATCACATGTTTCCGATAAGTTGACTCGTTGGTGAAAGCCATTTTTTTTTTCGTCTTGATTTTCTTTGCTGATTATTATTTTCCGCTCTTAAAAAAATTTAACTTTTATCTAAAAACGGATTCAAACAGAGTGATTTTTTGCTTCTCCAACCTGTAATGACAACGTCTTTAAGATGTTGCCCATGGATCAGGCTTCCATATCGAGGTCCTATATGCTCCCTTCCATACCCATACGATGGCAAGGGAGGCATTAGTGGCCAATAATTCTCATCCTGTTACAGAGCAAGTAATCAGAGCAAGTCATCAGATAAATAAAGATGATTCAATCCTTTACCCACTGGGAAGTGAACATTATGAATCCAACAAAACCACAATGTCTTGGTAATTGGTATGAACATTCAACTACAATAAATAACAATGATATTCATGCTAATCGAATAAGCCAACATGTAGAAGAAAATGAAATCTGGCATGTCAAGAGTAGATAAGCATAACACAGTATAGAGAAAATATGCATGAAGGTCCTTAAAAAATACCACAAAGAAAACAATTCCATGAAAAATAAATGTTTCTGTTAGCATATGATGATTACCAGGACATAATATTAAGAAATCATTAAATCGGGAGAGTATATAAATAGATTTATTCTTTCTTAATTATATTTATTTTCTCTTTTATTTTGTATTCATCATATGCACTTATAAATAAACTTTTTTTCAAGGAATAAGATCATGCAATTGTCCCCCATAACAAGGTACTAGCTTAGATCAGCCTTAGCCATTGTTATTCCTTCCTCCCACCTCCTAGTTTAGTGGATCTTCCCCAGGGCATGAATTGTCTTTGCACCTTGCTTTCTCACCTTTCTGATATTTTTACATTATATGCCATCAGATACTCAAGCTTCACATGAATATAACCTGACAATTTTGGGGAGATGCAGTCCTAATTACCTATTATCTTATTAGGCTGGTCCCTTCTGCACTTCACAACAATCAATTGTCATTAATATAATTTCCCACAATCTACCCATTTTTTTTCTCTTGCTCCCCGAGTGTTTGGTTGCATTTGCTTAACTCATATATTTCATCCAAATGATAAATTCTCCCAATGCAACTCATTGTATATTCCTTGGGCACTGTCGAACTAAAAAATGATATAGATGTTACGATCATTTTGCCAAACATCCATACAATTTAGTTGACGCCACATTTCATGAGAATACCCTTTATCTTTGTTACCACAACTTCAAAATCATCACCATTTGTTCTTTGTCCTCATACTTTGCTCCCTACCTCTCCTTCTCTATATGTGTACTCTAGAAGACTTAGACAAGATCTTATTGCAACACCTACTCTCCCATCTACTTATACTAATGATCCTCTGAGAATGCCTTAAGATTCACACCTTTCCATTACACTACGATGAGGTAAATGAAAAATTGCTTATCATCCTATTTACTCCTTCATGATTTTTGACCATCTATTCGATATGCTTCTTGATTGAATCAAGAAGGTTAGGAAACCTTTTGAATAGGTGTGGACTCCTTGGGGAGAAGAACGAGGAGAAAAGATAAGAGAAGAGGGAAAATAAGAAATATAATTTTCATTTCCTAAACCAAAATTACAGCAAATGGGGTCATTTATAGGTTTGCACATGTGGTTTAAAAGGGGACAGACTGTCTAAACAATTAATAAACCAAGTTACAATAGTAGACTGGTTGCTATGGGTTCAGTTCTTAGAAAAACCGTGGGTTGGTTCAATCCTTAGATCGGTTTATGGACCAGCTACTGTATTGCACATTTATTGGATCCTTTGGCTGAATTTGTACATCATATAGGTTGTCTTTTGATGCTATCTTCTTCCTTCCTTGTCGGTGGCACAATATGATGTTTGAATTATTATGATAAGTTTGTTTTTTTTGAGTTCTTGATCCATTTTCACCTTGTTTTTGTATTATATTTGCAGCCAAGGGAATGTATAGGAGCTTAACACTATCTCAATCCTATCATTAATTTTCCATATCTTTGTCTGTTATTTATATTTAAAGTCATACCTATACGCACTACAACATCCAGGATAGAAATAGGCTATATATGTTGAGATAAATGTTCGTAATGGTAAAAATATATAAGAATTGGTTGCCTATGGGTTTTCACTGGCAAATTTCATTATAATGGCTCCATTGATTAGAACAAAGCTCGACTAATCCCAAATATTTTACTCTAATCTATGGAAATTGATTTTTTTTCTCCGATCACTAGACTTAACTCTATTAGAATTATACTCTTTATGACCATTAATCAGGGTTAGCCTATGCTGCAAATAGATGCTAATAACACCTTTTATGGTGCTCTAAATGAAGCATTACATATAAAGCAATCTCCTGGATATGCAGCTTAGGAGGAGAAATGCATATGCCTAGTAAGGAATGCCATTTATAGGCTTAAGTAGAATCCAAAAGTACGGTTCATAAAATTTTGAAAAGTTCCTGCAAAAGTTGTCCTTCAAAGCACTATTGTGAATCATTCGATCTTTATCAAATATACAACAACAGGCTCAATTATACTAGATGTTTATGTAGATGATATATTATTCACTGTGAGCGATAAAGAAGGTATAACTAAAGTTAAACACTACTTATAAAATTGTTTCATTAGTAAATATCTAAGACACAATAACTTCTTATGATTGAATTTGCTTATAACAAAAATCAAATTTTATATCTCAAATAAAATATGCTACTGATCTTTTTGAAGAAATTTGACTTCTAAGGTGCAAACCAATTGTCATCCATTTGGATAAATTAGCCATATGATTATCCATCTTAGCATTGAAAATTAATTAGAGCATTAATTCATCTGGCATTACATGATCGTAAATCTCTTTTTTTGTTGGGGTCGTAAGTCAACAAATGCTAAACTCCAAAAAAAAAAAAAAAAAAAAAACCATTGGAATGGTGCTCTTTACATTCTCTTTACATTCTCAAATACTTAAAAAAAACTCCAAAGAAAAGGATGTTATATACTCATTTTGGACAACTAAACGTTGAATTATTCACTTCTCTTGATTATGTGGGGCCATTTGATGATAGGAAGTTAGCTTTTTGGTATTGTATTGTTATAGGAGGTAATTTTAGAAGGATAAGAAACAAACTATTGAAACCAAATCCCAGGTTGAAGTGGAAAATGGAGCCACTCACATGTTAAATAATGTGGGCCAAAACTCTATTAGTAGAATTTGATTTTCCAACATATGAGTCTATAATTCTATATTGTGATTATTTTATAACTGTATGAATTATCAGTAATCATGTGTTTAATGAAATGATCAAACACATCGAGGTTGATTTTCATTTCACGGGATTTAATACATTCCAAAAAAATTATTACTCATGTTTCTAATTCAGAAAAAGTGATAGATATTTTTACCAGAGCTCTAAATCCTCTCCCATTTTCTCTCTTATGCAGTTATGTGCAACTTGAAGCTAATAGATGTATATGCTCCATTTTAAAGGGTAGTTTTAACATATAATGCTTATTATAAAGCGATATTAAAAATTATCATTTAATGTGAGTATATAATTTGACTTATTCCCCCTTAGTTATACTTATCCTCTCTTTGAATTTCTTTCCTTATTATGAGTAAAAAAGAAGACGCCAGCATCCATGACAAAACAATATAACTAGCTACTAAACTAAGCGATACCTACATGAGCCAAGCAAAAGTATGGGAGGCTTGGTAATGATGAAGATGATGGCGAAGAAAAAGAAGAATATGATAATGATGAACTTTTCTTTAGTTAATTAGTCACCGTCCTGGCTATCTTTTAAGTTCAATATGTATTGGTGAAAAATCATTGCTGTTAGAGTTCACCAGGCTCTCTTTATAAAAGGCCATGAAATCCAATGTGTTAACACTAATACAACATTACTCAACTTGTTTAATTTAAAAACACTATAAAGGGAAATCCAAAGCCACCCTATACCTTCATTCATAAAATGCTAGGATATTGATTATGTTGGGAGAAAAATAAGTGCCTGGGCACAATAATAAACAAAATAGAGAAATAAACAATGCATGCAGAGAAAAACAACAAAAGATAAACACATAATTTATATTGTTCGGTGAGATCTACTTACATTCACGGTTGTATTAAGAGATATAGGTCTACTAATTCAAAGATATAGTATTGCACACCTCACATATTTCTCTCACACCTCATCTAACTAGATACTTCTCTTTCATTCTCTTTCTCGCTCATCCCTCTCCTTCGTCCTCCTTCCTCATCTCCATTCCTATACTTCTTATCAAGCCAATCCTTTAAGACATCAATCTTCAATGGGATGGATGATCACTTAGTGATATGGACAATGCTTTAAGTTATTCCTCTGATCAACCTCTTTGGGCCTTTTTTGATCAAGCCAATCCTTCAAGATAATGGGATGGATGATCACTTAGTAATCTTGTTAAGATTATTGATGAATCAATTGAAGAGTAGAGTAAACATGCTTCGTGTTGTTATAGGTTGCCTTAAAATGGGTCATTTGCCATCTTGGGTAGTTGTTTCCATTGAAGGTGTAGAATTTGGCACTGAATAATTGAATATGAACGACCTTTACTAAACAGCTTTTAGCTTGCTCCAAAGCTATAATCTCCTTGATCAACTCACCGATAAGAATGTCTAGTTTAGTTGTTGTCAAATAATTGATTGTTTTAGGTAGAAGGCTGAGTTACCCCAAGCTTGCTTCTAACCTACTTCTCAAGGGATTTTGGACTCAAGAAACTCCAGGTACAATGTTGTATTGTGCATTGTTGGCTGTCTGATAAGGCTCACTAATGGACAAGATATTTGCAAAATTTATAGATGTACATTTTTTTTGCAAAAAGTTGTATCATCATACTCATCTATACCATCTTTTTATTCATCTTGGTGTTTATTAGAGAGGCTTCTTTGTCTTTGGCTTCATTGTCATTGCACTTATTGTTGTATATGGCATAATACAGTGTCATAAAAATTGTTTTCTTCTTTTTCTTCTACCTCCTCATTTCCGGAGGAAGAGTCAAGTTGTTCCCCTTGATCTTGCGATGGATTCTCTCCAAGAAGAAGAGGGGTTGTGGCTATATGCGATCAATTTAAATAATCATAGGGCTAGTTGATGCTATGACAACCATATAAACCACTACCATAGTCATTGTATTTTCTTCTTCTTCTTCTTCTTGTCTTCTCATCTTTGACCTTAGAATGACACATCCAATGAATTTTTGGTGATCACTAATGCATTATAACATCATTGGTTGCATGATCTTGGCCCAAATTCTCTTCTTTTATAGTGTTTAATTCTTGATGGCATTCTTTGAAGTTATCACTACCACCTTTTTAGGGCAAAAGATCTCCCTAGAGTGTCGACCACTTTAGTTGTTGCTCATAGAATCATTGATTTTGGGATCCACACTTAATGAGCCTTTTCAAAAATGGATTTAGGGATATCACTCAGATTTCATATTCTAATCTTCAACAACCACCATAGAAAAATAGTGACTTATAGGAAAATCCTCAAATTTAGAGGCTTATTTATATTTGTGAAACATATTCTCCGACATGATTTTTTTACTGCTAAATTTGCAGGGGCAAATACGTCAAAAGATAACTTATTATCAACAAATATTACCTGAAAATTGACAAAAAAAATTCCTTGGCCTAACTTGAACCCCCATTTCTATGATATATCTTTCCTTTATTTCTCTCAAATTTATGGCATGACTCTTGGGAGAGCTCATCACTATAGATTCCCATCAACACTCTCGTTGCTCATTGTAGTCGCTTGACGTTGTTGATTATTGTTACTTTAGATTCGCTTGACGTTGTTGATTATTGTTACTTTAGATTCCTTGCGGGAGAAGTGCAAAGGGGGGATTAAATTGGGGCAAGGAAGCAAGGGAAGATTCATATGGTGGAATCTATTAAGGTCATACTATTCTCCATAAATAAACTTGTCTCTGTGAGAAATATATGTGACCGCGCTAAAATGAGTTTATGCAGCCTCAAATTTGTTTTAGGCCACATTTGGCAACTTGAATGTAAAAATAATGTTTCAAGAAATAATGTAGTTTTTTAGATTCATCATTTGGTTAAGGAAACAAAAGAAATCAATATTCACTTTAAACTCCACAGACCTTTTCCAAATTATTTCAGATATATTGATTTTATTTCTGCATATATGTGTAGCTGAAAACAAAACTCTCATTTTCTAAATATATTTTTGATGCAAAAGCAAGCAAATGAGGGCTTAGAGTTCTTGAGCAAGCCAACCTTCATTATCATTGGGTTTGAAAAAGATCAGCGAAATAGTCTAACTTCGAAAGAGTTGTCTAATATTTCATCATTTTGACAATGCTTCGACATTGTATTCAAATGGCTTCTTAAAAACCCTCATGTAAGGGGCATTTAGGAGTGGAGCTCTCTCTCTCTCTCTCTCTCTCTCTCTCTCTCTCTCTCTCTCTCTCTCTCATATTTCAAATGGGACTAAGGGGTGGTGGTTCCAAGAAATTTGTTTTCTCCCTTTTTTTTAATAATAATTGAAAAAAAAGAGAGAAGAGAAAGAGGTGGTGATTTATGGGTGGGTAGTCTCCCTCTCCTTTTTAAGGGGCATCTCATAGAAGGTATATGGAGATGTCTTTATTTTCACCAGCAACTAAGACGGTTATACAGAATTCTGCTCAATTTCTTATATGATTGCATGTTCCCATGTTTCTCTAGATCACTTCATGATGCCGCCACCACCATAAACATACTTCGTGGGAGTCTTATCTATGTTATTGATCTGATGCTTGTTAATGCATAGCTCTGAAGCTTTCAAATTCTCTATAAGTTGATTATTCACCGACAGCCTCATTAATCACTCACCTTCACAACCATCAAACTATGGTGTCTTCTACTTCTAAGTATACTCGTAGAAAGACAGGGGCCTATTCCATTACCGCCAATTTCATGGACACCAACTATTCCTATTCAGCTTTTCGAGGAAAAGTTTTTCACACCCCTAGAGGAAAGTTAATGTAACATAACCGTATGTTATGTATGGAACACAAAAAATAGAACTTCAAAAAAAAAAAAAAAAATCTCTAGTTACCTGAATCCCGAGAATAATTGCGCCTTCTGCAAGAAAGAGCGTCATGTGGCTAGTGAGGTTGAAAGGAGCAGTGAGCCACCGCCCTGCGGGCACGTTGAGCTGCCCACCACCTTTTCCTCTAAGCCGCGAGATCGCTGCAACCGCGCTCTCAAACGCCTTCGTGTTAAGCGTCTGCCCATCTCCTACCGCCCCAAAATCCGATAGATTCAACACCATCGGCCGCAACTTCGGCACCAAACCCTCCATAGGTGCCGTGTGGCCGAATAACCGAACCACATCGAAGGAGCTCTTCTGCCACACAAAGATAGAGCAAAACACAAGTATCCACATCCCGGTGAAGATGGTAAGTGGACAAGGAAGCGTCACCGGAAGCCACCGCCGCTGCTGGAGGAACTGTAAGCGGCCGCAAGGAGTTGAGATCTCCACCATTTCCGTCGATGCCAGAACAGTAACAAATTTAGGCATCAAATGGACGAAATCTTGTAATTATTTAAACATCCTAGTAACATCTTCCCGGATTTCGGGAATGATCGAAATCCGCAAGGACGATTAGGGCTTGAGGACTAGGAGTTCCCCCATTCCAGTAGGAGAAATTTCTGTTATTTTTCAAAAGAAACCAGCGGGAGGCCGAGTGCTTTGCAAGGAAAATGCTGGTTAGGCGTTAGGTTTATTTGTAGGCCCGATAGACTAGCAGTAGCAGCAAAGCAAAACTATACAATAATGCTCTTCTTACAAAACTGATCTCAGCTATCCATTCTGGATCAAATGGTTAAAATCTGCGTCCTCAGATTTCAAAATTCTGAATCTTGACTTCAAATTATGCATAAAATATAATTTAAAATAGAAAAATATTATATTCCCCATAATTCCTCATTTAATATTGCATGACATAATTGCTTATCTAATTGATGATGCAATCCCATAACCTGCCCCAAAATTAAAATAAAATAGATGATGAAATGCAATTTTTTTTGTCACTATTATCAAATTCCTCATTTTTAATTCTGAGTCTTATTCATTTAAATCTTAAAAATACATGCTTCAAAGAACAAAATCAATATGCATCTGAGAGCCTCCATTTGCAGTCTAAAAGACGATCACTTTTGAAAGTGCCAATGCGTAAAGCGATCGGGCCAATTGAGGCCATCTGAATTTGTTAAGGCTTTAATGACTCAAGGCGTGGAGCATTAGGAAAAGGAGAGCAGGAGGAAGATGGAGCAACCTCGGCCCGATCATCTAATTCATAGGTATCATTCAATAGTCAAAGCAACTGCATCACTTTCAAGTACCTATTAGGCTACAACTCTTTTGAGATCCCTTTGTAATCGAATTATTCTATATAAATTGACCGAACGCAGAAAGTCTTCCACTGCCAAGCAAAGTAGAGAAATGAGGAGAATGAATATTTATCTATTGATGAAAAGATGTTGACATGCTTGTCAAATAAAAAATTAATATGAAATCAGTTTAAATACATATTAAGGGAAAATATAATTGCTGTTAAAATTATTCTCTCTACTTTCTTTTTTAGCTATATGTGAAAATGAAAGTAGTTATTTTTTCTCTCAGATTGAAGTATTACAAATAGTTTTCAATCACCTGAAGTAGAGATCAAACCAACACAAAATTTAAATTATTTTTGGTTCTAAGTTTAACTATGCTGTGTAACTGAAGCAAGGATCAAGTGGCTAGTACTCCTCTGGGGTCGTTACCTTCTTTTAAAAGAGTAAAAGTTGGAAAGCTTAGCTTCAGCGCGAGCATGAGAGGCTAAGTGCAGAGGACGCAATGACTGGATTATTAGCGGGGGTGGGTGAAGCGGTAGTTGAGTACCGTTTGCTAGTCATGTTGCACACGTTGGGTGCGGTGGTTTTGATTGTAAAGCTCGTCTAATCGTCAAAGACGCATTGTGTTTGCGTTTGATGAAATGTCTATTTATAGGATTTTGACGGAAAGCCTAAAAAACTTTATTATAGTACGCTAGAAAGTCACGAGAGAAGAAGATTGGTTGTCAGTGTCAATAGTATTTTAACGCCAGGAATGCTTGACTGAGTTAAAATTTTTGGAATTACAATTCTATTACTAGAAACAGAGCCTAATCTCATCTATTTAAAAACAGGAATTTTTTCTTCAGAGAGAACGGCTCACCAGTCAGGGCTTTTGTCAACATTTGGCTGTGTTTTTTTTTGTGGGCAATTGTCCTTCTTTTGTAGGAATAAGCCTTGGTTTTCATACATATAAGAAATGTTGCAAGGAATAGATAATGGTGCTATAGAGAGAGAGAGAGAGATTTTAATATTTTAACTTCAAGCAACAGCTTGTTAAGTTTCATGTGCTGTTGAAGATGTACAATAGAGAAGAATGTTAGGCTGGCTGGACCTCGTGTATGGCCGGCGGAACCAGCGTAACAGAGAGGGGGGGGGGACCTTGTGGGCCTAATTTGATTTAAATCCAATTTTGGGAGGGAAATTTTGAATTGAAAGGGTGTTTAGGGAATTTGTAACACTCCTTTAACTTTAATTAGGGACTAATGATAGAATTAGGGCTTCATCTGGAGATTAGATGAAATTTTGAGATCTAGGGTTTGTTTGGGTCTCTACGCCTTGCTAGAGATTGTGGAGAGTTTTCCTTCCTCTTGAATTGAAGGAAATTATATCTTGCTTGATCGTTCTTATTGTTATTTGAATTAAAGAGTTTCTTTAGTGTTTTTCTTCTCTAAACTACAAAGGTTTTGGCGTTATTCTTGCTGATTTCTCCTCGAAATCAGCCCTCACTATTTTTGCCGATTCTTGATTGGTTTGCTTGTGAACTCAAGTATTACCCTTGTGGTTACTTGCGAACTTAAGTATTTCCTATCAAATTGGTATCAGAGCATTGTCTTGGGACCATCAGCGGCTAAAATTCCGAAATTTCAGCAAGGAACCTTCATCTGAAAGATATCTTCTCGGCAACCTTGGGAGGGAAGATGGCCGGAAGGAAAGTGGAAATATTGGAGGGATAAATCGGCCAACTAAAGACTGATTTGGAAGAAAGAACCGCTGATTTTCAAAACCAATTCGCTTCCATCCATGAAAAGATGGATGGGAGGTTTACCGCCTTCAAAGAAATGATGAAGAAGATGTTAGAGGGAAAACAAAATCCGACGACATCGGAAGTAAGGGAAGCCACCGATGACAATGGGAGATGCGGGAACCCGAACCCATTTAGGGGGAGGGAGAATATAGAAGTGGAGATTCTTGAGGGGAATGATAGAATGCCTCCGCTAGAACCACTTTCTAGGGAGGAGATGAGCATGGGTTATGAGAGAAGAGGTGCTGAATTTTTAGGGAGAAGAGGTGAATTCCATCGTCGAGGCGCTGAAGATGAAAGGAGAAGAGGGGAATACGAGGAAAGGAAGGGGTACAATCGTCGGAGGGAAGATCGTGACCACTGGGAAGCTTTTCCCCCTCGGAGAATGGGAGGTTATGGAGGAATTAGGGGAAACGAGGGCGACTCGAGGGTAAGGAAATTGAAGATGCCCATCTTTGAGGGCGAGGATGCTCATGACTGGATCTACAAGATGGAATGGTACTTTGCAGTCAATGCGTTGATAGAGGAAGAGAAACTGACAACTGCATGACTGTGTTTGGAAGGGAAGGCATTAGCGTGGTACCAATGGCGGGACATGAGGCGGCCCATTCGAAGCTGGAGAGAGTTCAAGAACTGTCTACTAGAGCGTTTCTAAACCAGTAGGGGAGGAGACTTCTACGAGCAGTTCTTTTCTTGACACAGGAGGGGACGATGGCAGAGTACCGTGATCGATTTGAGTATCTAGAGAGCAGGTTGGATCGTCTTTCTGAGATCGTGTTGGAGAGGAACTTCATTAAGGTGCTCAAACCAGAGATCAGAGCAGCCGTTAGAGTGATGAGACCACGCAATTTGGGGGAGGTCATGGAGTTGGCATAACTGGTGGAGGACCATAAGCATCTAGAAAGGGGGGCTCGAGGCAGTAGCTCTGGGGGATCCTACAAGATGACTACTACTTTTCTAGCTCCCAAAGGAGCTGCACTAGGAGGTTCACGAGAGGCACCAAAGGAGAGGATTGGAGGAGGTGGGCCTGGAGGAAATTTCAAGAAGCTGTCTGAGAAGGAAATCCAGGAGAAGCGGGCTAAGGGGTTATGTTTCAAGTGCGATGAGAAGTACATGCCAGAGCATAGGTGTAAGGACCGAACTCTTTAGGTTCTCACCGTCTGTGATGACGAGAAAACTGATGGAGGTGAGAGTGGCTAGTAGCGTGTGCACGTCATCTCCAAGCACAGCATCTTGCTTGCAATAGCCGGTCATCATACTCGTGGTCCCTAAATGTCGCAACACATCACCTTGCTTGTAGCTGCAAGCCTTCCCCCACGCACCATTCGATCTCCAGTTCCATCTCCAAGAAATTATAACGGGAAGGCGAGGGATTACATAAAGAAGTATTCTCCTAAAATACCTTAAAGAACCAAATGCTTATGGGCTTCTTCGTCTAATTTTAACGAAAAATTTAAATGAGGAACCAAATTGGATAATTTCTAATAATCGAGGGATTAAAATTGGGTAATGCGAAACTCTTGGACTAAATTGGATATTTATTAATAGTCGGTGGGTTATTTTTAGCTTTTACTCACTTAGTCATACATGCACATGAGGAACAAGCAATTCATCTATAAATTATGTATTCTTGTTGAGGATTCACCCTTCACATCTCCTCAAGCCATTAATGAGCTATTTGAGTTTGGTGACCGCACTAATAGGTTTTAATTAATCTTTAAAGAACCATCTCCATTCACTTAAAGCCAAAATGCCTCTATTCCTATCTTTGAGTCATACAACAGTCCTTTGTGATATTGGAAGGGATAAGTATATCCAAATGAATAAATATAAGTTAAGCACAAGCAATAGTCCT
Source organism: Dendrobium catenatum (assembly GCF_001605985.2). Taxonomy (NCBI): domain Eukaryota; kingdom Viridiplantae; phylum Streptophyta; class Magnoliopsida; order Asparagales; family Orchidaceae; genus Dendrobium; species Dendrobium catenatum. The sequence goes on along the minus strand of NW_021536486.1, from coordinate 608,250 downwards.
TAATCAAGAGTTTTCTCGAGTATCCCTAAGATGTAATTAATTATAGGTACATTGTTCATTCAGAAATCTCAATGCCCTGAAAACTATTATAACTTTGTTTGGATCCACAAAATTCAGTCAAAGAAAAATTTATGGGATAGAAATGTTTGATCCACTTCTCATCAATATCATATGTTTATAACGTGCAATGGTCTATGACCAGGCATCTATTAATTAATAGCATTCTAAGTAGTTATCCTTATCCTATAGAAAAATTTCAACACAGAGAAACAATCTCAATCAAAGAATTTTATTATTAAAAAGAGAGAAAAGTGAGCTTAAGCAATTAGAAAAGAAATAGTGCTATTTTTTATACATCCATTTATTTGATGGGGTACAACAACTCAGGCTAAGTTCTTCTCCTTTGATCCTCTTCTAAAAAATTGTTTGAATAATCTAAGGGAGGGAATTGCCCATGTTTCCTGATTGATTTCTCTCAGTCCACCATTGTCAACTCTTATTGGGCTAGATATAATTTTCTTATGACATTGTTTCTAGCCAACATAAGTCTAATACCATCTAGCAAACTTGATTAAAGTGTCGTGATGCTCTTATCCATAAAAGCCTAAGAAGGAAGATATCCATGCTTTAAAACAATAAAAAATCACAACTCAAAGTACACGAATGGTACAATGCTCCAGTAACGTAACTCAGATGGATCCTTCAATCGCAACTTCTCCTCTATTAGGTGTATTTTATGCTTTTGATTGTTAGAATACCTTTTCAATTTGTGCAGCATATTGAGATTCTCGTTGATCTTATCCCCAAGTCTAGTTCCTTATTTCCCAACAGCTTCAATTTATAATGTATCCACCAAACACGAGTTGTAGAGTGCATTGCTCACAGCTAACTTTCCACTCACCAAGGACCGAGAGTCCGTGCTCAATTTGTGCCCAAATAGACTTATATTGGTGTTTATGGGGTCCCTAGATTTATTTATTTACGTTTTGGAACTTTTCAAGCTCAATGAAGCTTTTAAAACTAGTTTCAAGCATATTTGACAAATTTGAAGCCAAAATTTTCATTGATTTTTGCACAAATGATGCGGCAACTTCAACTAAGGCTAAAATTATAATTAAACATAATTCACTTAGTTCATGGCCTTGAGGAGACACCCACTTTGGTTTCCAAGGAGCGATCACATTTTGTAATATTCTAAAATTATAATTTTATGCCTATTTAATATATGTTCAGATGACATTGGTTTGATGCTCAAAAATAGATGACAAATGATATAATATATATCATAAAAAATCTAGCTAACCGAGCACGAATCTCAATGGAATATATGTGTTGAAAAGTTTTGAAATAAAATTTAAAGCCATCGAAGCTCTAATTCCAGCAAACTTATAGTCGAAATGAACGACTTGATATGATGAACCAAACAAGATAAATGGTGATTCGATCCAAGCCCAAATGAGCCCAAATCAAATACTTGAAAATTTGTTTAAACTTCAGGACATTAATTGTAGGACAACATAGTCTCCAAATCTTATATACTTATAGTCAAATTAAGCATCTTGATGAGATAAATCCAACAAGCTCAAGATTACTCAATGTTAAGGTCTTTCAGGCACTCACATGCTAAAAGAATGATATATGATCAATATAGGTCGTTTGATGAGCCTTTTTTAACTTTGGCTAGATTTATTAGAATGTCTCAAAAAATTATAAATAGGCTTTCATTTTTCACATGAAGGTGATATTGAGTCCAGATAAAAAGACTTAGACATATGAAGAACTCTAGAGCTCTGTCTTACGTTCAACATAGAAGATCGCCATCAATAATAGTTGTCCTATGACCATCGTTGCATGAATGACATCTTCCGATCATCAAAGTCCAAACACAATCCCCCGATCATCGTTGCATGAATACTCCCTCCGGAATTTGTCGCCCGATTAACAATCGTTGCTCAACTTTCATTACCCTACCACCGCTCCTGGTTGTTGTCTCCCTCGTATATTTTTCTCACAATCATTATTATAGGAGATCAAATAAGTTTTCTCAACTTTGTTATCTCATCTCTCCAGCTGTGGAGAAGGAATGACTTCTATAAGTTCAAGTACATAATAAATTATTTTGATTTGGCCAACCTCCATAGTTTTTTCCTCCTTTTTGGATTTTCCACAGACACTTATTGCCGCTTGCATTCTTCTCTTTTATGTGTGCACAAGCTAAATCTTCGTGTAAATCTAAACATAAAACTTTCATTTTATCATTACGAATCTTCTAGCATGCAACATTTTATCTCAAAATTGATGTTACGAAATCTAAGAAAAGTTAAATTCACAAGGTATATTTATAACAAATATTTCAAGATCTAAATAATGTAGCAATAATATTACTAGAAAGTAAAAAAGGCAGCACATAGCATTAATTTAAGTGCTCATGAAGTCGAACACAAAGGACTTATTTCAATGTTTATGACGTATAGAAGTTTCATGATGACAGAAATTTGGCTAAAAGTTATCTGGTAAAAAAATATATTGGCACAAATTTGTGCCATGCGTGCAAGATAAATGATAAAAAAATATTGGATAGAAAATTTTATTTTTTTATTACTTATCTAGCACTACAGACACAACCTACTGACCCAAAATTTTCCAAAGCTTTGGGAGTTATAGTTAGGGGTGTCAATATTTGGCACGACATGAAAATCCGACCCAAAAATTTCAGGTTCGGGATTTCGACCCGTTTGTAAAACCGGGTCATGTAACATTTTGTTCTTTTAAGGAGATTTGGATAAAGTTGAATCAAACTACTATTTCTATTCAACTTTCATAGAAATGACAGGTTTCTCAGCTAAACCTAACAAAAACAATTATTATTGCAAGTTGTCAATTGGATGATCAAGGTTGATTTTCTCTTCTCTAAAATGATTCAAGCATAGAACAGAAGGAATTCTCGAGTTGATTCAGCCAATAAATTACCTAGTATTTTTTAACTTTGAACTTGAAAATCACCAGCATCCAGATAAACAAAAAAAGAGCAAAAAAACACTGAAGAATTAGTAAAAAATATCGAAGAACTTGCTGAGCACTGAACTTACTATACTTGCATAATATGGTACATAGATAAGGCCAAAAAGTCATTTCCATCTTACACTCTTTACATGGCAAAGGTACAACAAACTAAAATATTTAAATATGCTTGTATGGGTGCAAAAATATCACAATTCTGGAACGGATACTCCATACTTATTAGTTATCAAAAGCTGAAAGGATAAGTTTAGAACTCAAAAGAGCCCTTTTTTGAGAAAAAAGAAAATTATTTAGGAAGAAATTAATGAAAGAATTGCCAGTACCTTTGTGCCTTGCGGAGCTGTTCAAACCGACATGAAAGATGACAAATCAGCCTCAAAATAGATAATTTCTCCTTCCATCATATTCTTTGTTCCTTTGCCTTCACAGTTATGTACAGTCAATGATTTGATTAATATTTTCTAAAAAAATGAAATAAATAAAGTTTAAGATTTTTAACAATGTATGAACCAGAGGTCACGCATCTTTGTTCACTGTCCACCTTAGTCACCATAAAGCACATTTCCATTTATTTTGTAGTGTGGCAAGTGTCATGTATAGAGAGGAAGAAAATTGCCTTCCCTTGTGCAAATTAAACGTATAAACCTCAAACCCAGCTCTGTGCCACCTCCTTTCTCATCCCACTAGCATCCAATCTCTGCCTCAGCTTACTCTTCTCTTCCCACATTTTTTGTTCAGCATAAATATTAGAGAGAGACACATATGGACCATTATTTCCTGGTTTAAGTACCATAAGCTTATCAGCTGACCTCTTTCCTAGCTCCATCTCTCCATACATCTCACATGCCCCTAAAAGTGTTTCCCATACCAGTGAATCTGATTCCATACCCATTTCTTTTATAAACCTCTCAGCTTCCTTCAACCTTCCAGCTCTACCAAACAAATCTACCACACAGGCGCAATGTTCCTTCTTAGGCTTTATACAATATTCATCAACCATGGACTCTACAATTACAAGCCCTTCATTTAAAAGACCACCATGGCTACATGCTGATAAAGCACCAAGGAATGTAACACCATCAGGCTTAAATCCATGTTTTTTCATCAATTCAAACAACCCTAAAGCTTCTCTTCCCTTCCCATGCTGACCATAGCCACAAATCATTATGGTCCATGATACTACATCAATTCTTGTCATGGTTTGAAAGACCAAGCGAGCATCTTCCAAGCTACCACACTTAAAGTACATATCCATAAGAGCATTACCCACTCCAACATCTGATTGAACTTTGGACTTCAATATTCTAGAATGAACCATTCTCCCATGTTCAACACTGGACAAATCACTGAATGCTGGCAAAACGCTAGCAAAGGAAAATTCGTTTTCCGTAATGCCTTCTCTAAGCATCTTTCTGTAAAAGTTAATCACCTCCTTTGTCATAGCATTTTGCGCCAATGCACCGATCATTGCAGTCCAAGATATTATATTAGGTTCCTGAATTCCCTCGAACACTCGTACTGCAGAATCGATGCCTTCCCCACATCTAGAATACATTGTAACTAGAGCATTTCCAGCTGGCGTATCAAAGTCCAACCCAAACTTCAAAGCACAGCTATGAATCTGCATGCCCAACTCCAAATCCCTCCTCTCCAAGCAAGTTTTCAAGACGCTCGTCAACGCAAAACAATCGAAGACGCCACCACTCTCCGACCTCATTCTTAAGAAAATGGCGACAGTTTTCTCTTTGTTGCCACTGCAAGCACAGGCATCAATCATTATATTCCACGAGACTGAATCAAATTCAGTTATATCTTCAAATGCACAAACGGCATCCTCAAGTCCGGTAATCCTCTCGTAGCCATTCACCAAAGCTCCCCCAACAAACCCATCAGAGTTTAGCCCAAATTTTATCGAATGTGAATGAAGCTGCATCAGTACATAAGGATACTTACAAGCATTGTAACCTGAGAGCAGTGCTGACAGGGTTAGGCCATTGGGAATCATTCCTTCCTCCAGCATCTGTGAGTAAAGAAGCACGGCTTCAATGGGATCTCTAGCACGGCGAATATGATCCGAGATGAGAGTGTTATAAGAAACGACATCTCTCTCGGGCATTCGATCAAACACCCGGCGAGCAACCCTGGATTGACCACAATTCAGGTAGAGCTTAAGGAGCTTGTTCCAGAGAGAAAAGGAACGTGACGCGAGATCATGAAGAATGATGATTCGGGCATGAGCGGCGGCGCCACCGCAGAGGTCGCCGGTAGCGGTGAAAGAATGCAGGGCAGCGGATAGTTCAGCGAGGTTGCCAGCGTAGTATCGTTGCCGAGAAAGTGTACATGAGGACTGACGGCGAAGGATTCCACATGCGATCTTCCTCAGCATCAGTGGAGTGAGAATTGATCAGAGTCGCTTATAAGCGGATACATTTCCTTTCTTTCATTTGGTCGTTGGCAATTTTCTTTTTTACTTTGAGCCAATTGAAAAAAAAAAAACTCATACACGCATAACATGTATAAACTTCAAAAAAAAAAAAAAAATCTGTTAAATGATAGTCAAAAACTTCCCATCAACAACAGATCAGATCACATGAGCTGCATCATGTTGGCCTATTTAGTTCAATTATTTTGAAGGTTGCATCCTACACAAATTCTTATCCAGTTACACCTCTAACTCATAAACTTTGAATAATCAAAATTAATTTCACCAAAGAAAAATTTAAATTATATTAAAAATATATTTTTCATAGTTACATTTTAATATAATTTAAATATTAAATTTTATAAATAAATATTAAAATTCTTAAAATAGAGCAAAACAGCTATTTGAGTGGGCCTTTTTTCTCCAAATGAGTTAGAATTTTCACCTAATATTACTTCTTTTTTTGTTTAAGTCGCTTCTAACGATTGTGGGAAATTGAATTGGTGGCCTCAGCCTATTTTCATTAATTATGATAATAATGAAAAGTGTGCTAAATTATAAAGCTACAACTCAGAAGTTGGAGACATAAAAAAAGCTAGATAAGGTCTAACAAAAAATTATGCACTGCCAAAAAAAAGTTTAAATTTTCAAAAATTCTTGACTCATGATTCATTTGGGACGGTTTTTTTACTGCTTCTTAAAGTAACTTTTTAATTCAAAAATTAAAATATTACTATAAGAAGCAGTAAGAAAATCGTCCCTAACGAAGCCTCATAATGAAAAAATTCACCCTATAAAAAATAATAGTGATTGTGCCAATAAATTTTGCACCCCCGGTTATTGAATGGCCGCCCAAGATGGTGCAAACAATGAACTGTGAGGAAGAAGAGGTAAAGGAGTTCATTCATCATTGTCCAAAAGGCACTACAAGCATTGCGGAAATAAGTGCTCAATTTGCTGATTTTTGGTATATTTAGATGCTTTGTCTCAATAACATTTCCAAAATGATGACCATTTCTTTCATGCCAATTGTAATAAATTGAACAGCAGGTGGTTAGATAATGAAGTTTTTAAGAAGTTGTTGAAACCGACCTCATATCATAAATGAAGAATAACAAGTTGCGTTAGATTTGATCGCAATAGAAAGGAGGAGGTCCCCAAGGCAAAAAAATTGGTAAGCAAGTTGAAGGTAACAAAACACTCAAAGAACAAATGGTTGGCCAATTCAAGAAGAGCACTACAGAGATAATAAGGCTTCGTTTGGGATGACTTTTTTTCTGCTTCTTAAAGTAGGTTTTTAGTAAAAATAAAATCTATTAAAAAGTTACTTTAAGAAGCAGTAAGAAAGCCGTCCGAAACGAAACCTAAGTTTATTTAGCACAAAATTTATGATGAAGAAGCACATCTATGATTTTATGACCCCCAACAATGAAAGCTAAGCAAAAATGGAGAACCTTTATGCATAATTTTAATGCTAAAAGAATGATTACCAACTAATTACGTCTTGCTTATTTCATAATAGGATTTAAGGAAGACCTTAAATGAGGGATTATCAATGTCATTTTAAGTAATATAGTTCATAACCCCAATGTAACTAGGAATATAAGTAATGGCATTCCGAAGTGGAGCCTAGATAGAACCATGTAAGCACTAACCACATGAATCAATAATGGCATAAAGGGGGTGTTCGTACGTAAAACTGTATGTGGGGAATGCAACATTATCCAATAACTCACTCAATAATTTTTCATTGCACCATGGATCTCAAATGGATCTCAAAACAGAGAGAAACCATTGCTTTTAGATATAGTGAAAACAATATGGAACTTAATAGCCTTAGCCATCACTTTCAAATTTCCTAAAAGGGAGAAACATTTAAGCACCATATTTCCACAAAGAAATGTATTTATCCTTCTACCATCAGGCAATTAAACTTTTATAAGATAGTAAAAGACAAATCAAAGAGCAATTTAAGAATAAGAAAGAACACAAACTATATAAATGTTGATAAGATAAAAATTGTTCATTCCAAATTACTTTTTATTATGTTATTTGTGCTTGTAATTCTTGTATATTGTGCAAAAAAATATTAAAATTTTTTAAATTTGAACTAGAGCTGCAACGCCACGAATACCAACATCGTAGCGTTAGAACTCATTCGAGCACCGCAACACCATGTCAGAGAACTCTTAGAAAATCTGAAGAATCAATTGGAGAGCTTGGTGCCAAGGAGCTATCCATGAAGCACTGCAGCGCTACAAATGAGCACCACAACGAAGAATCGCCTAGCGTCACGACAATCAAACAAGCGAAATGACATGACATAATAGTGAATTGAAGCGAAGATTGGTGAATCGGTGCAACAGTTCAATAACACCACAACGCTATCAAGCCAGTGTCATCGCGCTATTCAGTTATTTGAGAAAATTATAAATAGCCTTATTTTTATGTGAGAAGGTTCGCTCATTGGGAGGTGTGTAGCATAGTATAGTGTCATGTTGTGTGAGTGCCTGAGAGTGTGGGTTATCTTGGGGATAGTGAAGCTTGTGTTCTTGTATCTGGAGTCATGTATTAAAGTGGAGCAAAGTGAAGAAGTGCAAAGGGCCTGTATTGTCTTTCCTGGACATTTATGAACTTTATTTACTATGTTTATCTTATTATCTCGTGTTTGTTAGCTTGTAACTTGTTTAACATTTAGTGAAATAAAATATATGCTTTTTTTGTTATGTGTAACACCGCCTCCACGTGTAGCTAAACAAATTCTCTAAATCTATAATGATTTGAAAAGCATGTATTGCTTGGAGTAGGTTTTATTTTGAAAATCATATAATAACTCTATATACATGCTATTTTTATTTTCTCCATGCTTAACTTGATTTATGTATAGGCCTTACACAAATTCAAAACATAGTATGATCTTGAGCCTCGACAGATGGACTAAATTAACAATTAGAGAGCTTAAAATATAGTTTGGCCATGCATATACATATGGTGGTTAGGGTTATTGGGTATTAAGGAGATACAATAAGTGTAGTTGAGTAGGATGCTAACGAGGAGCACTATTTGTAACAGCAGTTCTGTACATATCGTCCAGGCCGATCGAGGATCGTCCTGGGACGATCAGTTGTAATTTTGTTCCAGATTTTGTACAGAAGTTACAGGAATGATTTCCTGTAGGGATCGTCCGGGCCGATCTGGGATCATCCCGGGACGATCAGTTCATGGCAAAAGTCAGAGAGCAAGGGGTTTTTGAAAATTAATTATCGTCCTG
>NW_021536486.1:557395-599295 GCF_001605985.2 Dendrobium catenatum | reverse complement strand
TATGCTTGTGTGCTATGAAAAGGGAGTTATAAGGGGTCAGGATCCTGTGAGATCCTGTCTGTGTCAGGGAAAATCTGAAATGAGCTCTGAAATCAGTTTCTGAATACAAGTTCTGGATCTGATGATAAGTTCTGTTCTGGTGTTATAAGCACATCTGTTCTTGTGCCGTGAGCACAAAGGGAGGCATAAGGGGCCAGAATCCGAGAGATTCTGTCAGTGTCTGGGAAGGGAGGCACAAGGGGACAGAATCCGTTGAGATTCTGTCAGTGTCAGGGAATTTATTCTGACTTTTGATATATTCTGAATTGATATGATTTCTGATTTCCATACGATTCTGTCTGTTCTGATATGACTTATGACTTCTAATTGAATATGATTTAATCTGATTTCTGATTTCTGCACGTTCTTTCAGCTCTGATGTAATGTATTTCTGTTCTGTTCTGATTTGATCCGATCTGTATGATTTATGTTCTGATTTGATTCATTCTGTTCTGCCCTATCAGTTCCGTATTCTGATTTCTGTTCGGATTTCTGTCTGTTGTTTGATGTGGACTCTGAGGATTTTGATTGGAGGTTTGTTGTCTTGCTGAGCTATTGTAGCTCATCCTTGTTTTCTGCATGGTTTTCAGGTTCTGGGAAGGGGAGGAAGTCCAGGAATATAAGTTCAGAGTCTGATCCCGTATAGGTATTTTGTACTTTTGATTTTGTACAGTCATGGCTTTTCTGTTCTGCTTTTCTTTCTGTCTGAAAGCCATGAGCTGTATTTGTATATGATTCTTTTGACGAAAGATGGATGATCTGTTCCGCTGCATTTGATGTTTATAGTAGCTCTGTGTGTGTCTGTTTCTGTATGTAATGTTTGGAAGAAAGTTTTGAAACAAATTCCAAAGCCAGATCCTGGAATTAATTCGGTCAGTTTCAGTTCAGGCACCACGACCCGATGCGAGCGGGATCCGTCCCGATCGGGTTGGGTCGTGACACTATTGCTCTGATTTATAGCAATATTAAGTAGTAAAATATCTCTAAAGCAATCATGTTCCTATGGAAGATCATATATTCATAATTTCTAAAATTAGTAATTTTATTTTTATAATTTGAAGCTCTTTACATTTAAATTGTACAACCTGTTAAATAATTCAACTAGATAAATTTAATAATTTAGCATGCAGTAATAAAATGAGCGTAGGATATTTCTAGTGTGTTCCTCATGGGATCAACACTCTTTTCATCATTATATTACTTCATATGACACATGTACTTGAGTTATAATAGAAATTACAGTGTAGAAAATTTTAAGTTCCATTAGAAAATTGAGTAGTAGTGTGTACAAACCTAAGCACGAAACCTTACATTTGTATAAGCTAAATAATTGCTACGGCGGTGTCCTGTGTGTCAAATGTCTAAGCCACCTAATACTTGTGGCCTTCAAGTTTTACTCATGAGACATGACATAACTTCCTAGTATTAATATTTTGATGGTATATGAATCTTGCACAAAGTCCATTAAGAGACTTTCAATTAGACTTATAAGTATTATAGAGCCTTTGATCCAGCATATAATGAAACTTTAAATGCTAAATCTATCAAACCATAATTGACTAACAAAATAGAGGATTTTTCGTTCCAACCATCAATGAGATGTTGATTTTATGAAGAAGGGGTTGGAAGAGGCAACAATGCCAAGCTTGTTAGGTGAAATAGAAATGCTCAAATGTGTGATAGAGTTGTTAGCAATTATTATGTTGACCATATTGAACTTTGGAGGAGTAGAAGATGGTGCTTTTAGAATGATTGCTATGCATTTATGTCAATTTTCCAAAATGCTTTAGAATGCATTTGAGAACATTAATATTCTTATTGAAACACTTACCAAATGCCAAAAGATTGTTCGCATACAGATGATAGAAATGTTTGTTTTCCAAAAATATCTCACTGTAAAAAATAATTCAAAATAAATTTTCCAAAAAGGTTAGAGAGGTCAGCCACAATGTTAAAAATATATAATGATAGAGGGAATCCGTTTCTCAGACCAGAAGAATTAAAAAAACCCATTTATAGTGTCATTGATACACATATTCATGAACATATTCAATACAAATATGGATCCAATTTATCAGGATGGGGGAAAACCATTTGGTTTCATTCTGAAAAATAAAAAACCTGTTAACACAGTATCTAAAATCTTATAAATGTCAATCTTAGCACTGAATCGGTGATCCTTAGAAGGCTTTTTGAATTCTCCCAAAATTTATTTGTAAGAATAATATGGTCTGTAGAAATCATTTTTTAAAGTAAATGTGCTTGATTATAATGAATAATGTGGGACATAATTAGTTTCATCTTGGAGACAATAATTTTTGGAATAATTTTTTAGAATTTGTTGCAAATTAATATATGTCAAAATTCAGATATGTTACTCCCATGCTAGTTTTGGGGATGAGGGCTATTTCAATTGCTTTGGCAATTTTTGGAAGCTTATTGCTGATAAAGAATTGCCTCACATCAAAGCGAACTTTTATTTTATCCGGTGAACGTACGCTCCTCTACGTTCGGTTTTAGATCAAAACAGCGCAATACCGAGTTTTTTGAAAAAACTCGGTACAACTCGGTACTCGGTACTCGGTATTACACTTTTTTGGTCTAAAACCGAACGTAGAGGAGCGTACGTTCACTGGATGTAATAAAAAACTTAATCAAATATAAACCCATCGTAAGTCAATTATTTTTTATTTGTGCCAGAAAGAAAGAGTTGATTTTTTTATTCAAAATCTAATGCTCCTGGATCTCATGGGTTTATATTTGAATTATTCTGTCACTTGAAAAGCTTATTCGATTACTTTTTATTAATCAATATTAAAAATATAAATTCATTGTATAATTAGAAACTTAAGACTGCTCCTTAAATTTCTATTAGATTATTCAAGATATGCCTTTTTAAATTTTTTTTTATTTTTTATTTATTTTATTTGCCTTGTATATTATAATTATATCTGATTTAATTTTAATTTATTTTTGAAGTGAACTTGCCATTTCTGACAGCTTTTTAAATCTCATGTAAGATTCAGCTCATTTTAATTTATTGATTGAGAGCTTTGACTTTAACCAAAAAGTCTCGGATTAGAAGCTTGCGTGTGTAATACTTATATGAATTTCACTTAATTGACCTAAAAATGCCAATATATTCCATAAGGCCAGCAATGTCCTATTACATTTTGGTTTCAATATTAGAATCTGAAGAGTCATTTGGTCATTTGTTATTATCATTATTATTATTATTTCTTTCAAAAGATGTGCAAATAAGTTTTTTTATTAGCAGCTCAATTCCAACGGAATGTCACAAATCCATTGATTAGAATTCATACAAATTATGCATCCTTTCAATTTAATGTTAAAAAATGAACAAGAATTTACAATGTTGTATGACATGCTTGCCCTCTTCCAATGTGTTGAAAACAGTCAAGCAGGACAAGTACTATCAAAATATTTGTGTTTTACCCACCATTGCTTAGCTTGATTGGCAGGCAAGTGCAGTTGGGAACTCCCAACCTGTACTAGATTCCCCTCGAGCGACAGTGCCTCTTAAGTGGGGCCCAATGTACAGATCATGAGATTTCTAAGATGGGTGCCTCTTCTAGGTCAGCCTAGAATTAGTCACGCAACCAAGCATCCTTTCAGGCCTGGCACCGGGTGGATATCTTGTTCCAAAATAATAATAATATCATTATTATTATTTGTGTTTACGCAGTTATCCTCTTTTACTTATGCTTCTTTAATTCCAGTATCATAGCTGAATCTTTCTTTTCCACCGTTTGACTGCAACAGATCAGCTTTGTGAAATGCTATAATTAATGAAATGCTAACTTTTGCAGAGCTCAGTAAGCTCGAATTCTATGATTTGCAATGGCTCCATCATCAATTGCAAGTCAAACCTATCTTCAATCAGTTTGACAAATCAGCCAAAAAGTACTTAGCAGGGGAAGGAAGATGACACCATATCCTTGACGACAATGGCGATGAAACCTGTCATAGCTCATGCACAGTCTTCTCTTAACTAACGTTGAACTGCCAGTGCATTATGTCGCCGTCTCATAAATTTTCCTGTGCGTAATCGTGTTGCCTTCCTTGCTATTACATTCCCTTTCTTCTTCAACTTTTCCAGCTTCTCCTTCCTGCCCTTTATATCAGCCACGATAACCTTGTTTCTGCTTTCTTCTGACAATAAAGCCAGCCTCGCAAATTTTTTAGGATTCACCCTTCCAAGTCTCTCATTTATATCTTTAAAAGCTGGAACTAAACCTTTCCTCATGAAATATCCCTCTGTGAGAGACATTGAGTTTGAACTGGGAAGATTGGGCGCATCTTTCAACTCAAGGTCCATACAAAAGGAAGAATCCTTCAGCCACATCCTAAGGGAGTGAGCTTTTGCTACGAGGACACCAGTTCGAGTTTTGCATGGAAGGAACGGTGAGCCCATTTCCCAGAGATATGCCTTCAGTGTTTTCTCTAAGGAAACCAAGTTGTACTCTGCAGTCCCTGTTATCAACACAACTGACTTTGGCGACTCAGGAGATCCCTGTAATGAAGCATCCTGTTGCAGGCAAGAAAAAAAAAATTATAAGAAAAAATTTGTTCGTTAGAATTCTGATAGGCCGGTTCATCATGAATCGGCCCAGGAGCCGGCCGCTGCAAGCGGCGGAAAGGGGTCCGCCCCCTTTGATCTGCCGCCCACATGTGTGGGCCTCACTTGGAGAAATTGAGGAAGGGGGATTTGGGCGGCTAGGGTGAGAGGGAAATTTTGAATGAGGGAGGTTTGAATTAGGAAATTAATTGTATTAATAGGAGGATTTGTTTTAGGGGTAGGTTTATGCATGATTTGAGTTTTCTCTTGGAGTTCTTGGGTTTTTTAGCTCTAGATTGTTTTATCTAGAGATTTGGGAGAGAACGATCCTCCTCTCGAATTGAGGATCATTTGTATCTTGTTCTTGTGTTTGTCTGGCTTAGTTTCTCTTATTGCAATCCATCATTTTTGGGCTGATTTCACCCTGATTTTGCATTATTCTCGCTGTTTTCACCAATTAGTGATAGGTTTGCTTGCGAATTCAAGTATTTCCCTTAGAGTTACTGGCGAACTCAAGTATTTCCTATCAAATCCTTGTACACAAAAAGTTGCCAAAGTAGAACTACAATAAATTGAAAAAGCAGCACAATAAAAAAACGAAGTTGTAAGAACAAATCATTTGAAAAAGATGGAAGTTCCATAGAAAAGAACCCGTATACTTTCTGTAAACGAAGCAGGGTGAGTGAAATCCTACATCAAGAGCGCTTTGGGTACTGAAATAAAATATATAAAAGAATTTTACAACTATGCTTACTTGCATATAGTCAAGCCATAGTGTAAGAGCAACAAGCGCTGCACCGCCTGAAAGTTTTCTGAAATCAGCTCCCCAGTCACCATCTGCAACCCTGCATGATGTATCACAAGTTGCAGAATCAATGAAATCTTAGTCAGTTTCTCTTTGGCAAACATCTTTTATTTAACACAAATAAAATTGCCATGTGAATCTCCGAGTCAGCATAACCTATATCCATATATACACAAATTAGAATATGAAGATCCGGAAATAATTTTCTTTTGAATACAACACAGATCACTCCATAAAAAACAGTGCGAAGATTTCAAAGCTTAGATGCTAATCATTAGGGGTGTAAGTGAGCCAGCCGGTTCGAGCTAGACTCGTTATATTGGCTCACGAGCTGAGCATATCGATCTCAAGAGTCGAGCTTGAGCTCGTTTAGTAAACGAGCTCAAGTTCGAGCTCGATGAGGCTCGGCTCGTGAGCTCGCGAGCTAGCTCGAATTACTATTTAAATTTTTTTTTTATTACTTTTAAAAGTTTTAAAAAAATTACATTCAAATCTTCAACAGCCACGTAGTTAATAAAAAAAGACTCAATATCAATGCTAATAAATGCTGCAAGTTCACTTATTATTAAACAATGAAATTTTCTAATAAATGTTTCCGCTAGGCTTTCTTTCCAAAGCTTTACTTATTAAAGAATGAAATTTTCAATAAACATGATATTGCAAAGCACAACAGCTGTGCGAAAACTAGGCGGGAAAACTAAAATAGGCGGGCGTGAAACCGACGCAGGCGGGAAATCGAGTGGCTCGATGAGCTTGTACATTGTCGCGAGTCGAGCTCGAGCTTGAGTTCGAGCTCGCTTTCCGACTGACGAGTTGAGTTCGATAGTGTCAAAACTCGACTTGACACGACTCGTTTACACCCCTACTAATCACCGTATAATAAAAGAATAAAAGATTGACGACTAAACAACCCGGGATATAAAAAGTTCAGACGTGTATCAAGTATGAGATGAATTTGATGCGGGCCACCGCCGACCACCGCCGACGCCGACCGGCAGAGGGAGGGCCGGCGACCCCGCGGCGCGCGGAAGCGCCGCGCCGTTCGACCCGCCGAAGCAGGGACGCAGGATGGCGCAGCGGAGCGGGACGGGCCGATTTTACCTTGGAAAATCTTTGCTTTTGATCTTGTTTTGTTCCTCTCATGCTCATTTGAGAGAAATTAGGGTAAAATCGAATTGGTGAAACCCTAGGGCGTATCAGAATTTAAATAGAATAACCTAAATTAGTGCAAGTTATGCATTCTTTTGCAAAATTAGCAGCACAGGTTATGCATTCATACCGAAACACGTCATGACGGTATATGCCTTTTTTTATTGCGATTTGAAAAAGCCATGAAGCAGTGGATCTACGTTCAAAGGCCCACAGCAAATCTTCCAGAGCATTCACAAAATTAAAACAAGCATCATCTTCCTCGGGCACTAGCTCCTCCAGCAATTTCTCTACCTCTGCAACCAGCACCTCCGTGTTCTCAGTTAGAAGTCTGTAAAACAAAAGGGAAATAATTCATCTATTCCTCACGTAATTATGTTGCTAGTGATAGGAGGAAGGAGGGAAATGGTCTTTTTCATAACGGTTGAATTTTGTTGCACCTGACGGGAAGATCAAAACCATTGTCACGTAGCGTATCAAGGAGAACCATTGCTTCAGTTGTCTCCTGGCAGAAACTAGCAGCCCTGATAAAGCATGTCCATATTCTTTGGTCTGCTTCAATTCCATCACTTTTCATTTCCAATAATTTAGCAATTCCCTGGTTATAATCACCATTCTTGAAGTAAGCATCGATCAAAGAACTGTAAGGTAATGTACTAAGTTCTAAATTTGAGCTTTTTATATTGGTAAGCACTTTTTCTGCATCATGAGGCTTCCCAGCCGTTCCATAAGAAACCATAAGCATGTGCATGGTGAAAATTGTTGGCTTTACACCAGCCTCCGACATCACAGTGAGCAAGTTTTCTGCTTTGGAGTGGTCGCCAGAATCCCTATATATCTTCATCATAATGTGATAGAAAGATCGATCCAATCTAAATCCCTTGGAAAGCAAGCTTTGAAAAAGCTCTTCAGCTTGTTCCCATAGCTGCACCTTCCCACATGAAGCCAACAAACTCTTATAGGTATCCAATTTGGGTTCTAGATCATTTTTTCTCATTTCATTTAGGATAGTAAAACCTTGCTCGGGTTTCATATCTCTACTATACATTATTATAAGTGTATTGAAGGTATCCTCATTCAAGCTCAGCCCACCCTCTATAATTCTATGATAAATCTCCATGGTTTTCTTAAAATCTTCAATTCCTGAGTACATCTTGAGCAGAGCATTGAAGATAATTATGTCTGGTTTTAAACCAGCCACTGCCATCTCAGCTACCATCAACTCAACATCTCTTACTCGTTTTGCACGACAAAACAATTCAATGATACTCCTATAAAGATGCATGGTTGGCAAATAACCTGCTGCCTTCATGCCATGGTATATCTTTTTTACCTCAAATATATTACCATCTCTTGCAAATGCATCAAGCATTATGACTATGGTGCTTTTGCTTATCTTAAAATCCATATCTTGCAATTCTTGAATTAAAACATAGAGCTCATCTAATCTTCCATCAACTATTAAGGCCTGCATGAGACCATTCACAGATTCCACGGAAGGTCCAGGACCATTTTTCATCATCATATTGAAGATTGATCTTGCTTGTTCATAGCGACCACTCTCAGCATATGCATATATGAGAGCATTCCAGACTTTCCTATCAACAGGAGAGCAAAGCCTGAGCTTCCCTACCAAGCTCTCAGCCCTTTGCCATAGCTTTAACTTCCCATATGTCTCTATCAAGCTGACATGAATCGATAGATCATTGAAAACTATACCAGACAATTTCGCCTTATCCAGCAATTGATGAGCTGTTTCTGGAAAACCCATTTTACAGTAAACTTTGATCAAACTCCTGTAAATGCTCTCGGTAGGTTCAAGGCCAATAAATTTCATATCTGAGAATACTTGAGAAGCTTCTGAAAAATATTCAGTTTGCTCACAACAGGTGACCAGTGCTTCATAAAGGCTAAAATCTTTACTTAAGAAAACCATGCCAGTCTTCATTTTCTTGTACTCCTCTAATGCAGCTTCCACTTGGCGATTGTTACACTGCAGTATTATTGAAGCTTCACTCATCAAACAATGGGATTCAGGTACCTGTTCTTTCAAGAAATCAAGCAAAGCTTGTGCTTCTTGATGTCTACCTAATGATGTATAGCCATTAAAAATAGCTGACAAGCATTCATGATTGGGTTTGAAACCTTGAATAACAGCCCGTTTTAACAATTCCACCCCTTTAATTAGGCATTCGCCCTTGACAAGAAGAGAGGAAACTTCACCCAAACTCATCCCAAAAGTTACCATGTCATTGACAATCTCATCAATGAGTTCATTCTTATTTCCCTTCGCAAAGACCCCAAGAATAACCTGGTATAAACTATCATCAGGTCTGAAGCCATCTTGCCTCATTTCCCGATATATAGCCATTGCTCTCCGGGTCTCGCAGGCTCTTAACAAAATATCTAACATAACAGAATAGGCTAGACAATCGGGCTTAATCCCTGACCTCACCATATGATCAAATGTTCTCTCCGCCTCCACCCTCATCCCAGCTTTGGCATATCCACAAATCAAGGCACTGAAAGTCCTCAAAGTAGGCCTCACACTTGCATCAACCATCTCTGACATCACCTTGCCTGCCTCTACAATCCTATCAGCCTTTCCAAGTGAATCAATCAATACAGTATATGTCACTGCATCAGGACTACAACCAGCCAGTTTCATTTCATTATACAACCGTAAAGCCAAATCCAGCCTGCCTTGTTTACCATACATGTGAATGAATGTGTTATATGTGATTTCATCTTTGTTGTACCCAGCTTTGACCATCTTCTCACATATTCTTTCCACCTTCTCTGTACTCCCCTCCTTTGCAAATGCATAAAGGAGGGAATTATAGGTAACGGCATCTGGAGAGAAGCCCGTCGAGGTTATTTCATGGAATAGCTGCTCAGCCTCTTGTGTCATCCCACAGCGGCCATAGACTGAGATCATGGCATTGTAAGTCCAGAGATCAGGCTGGCACTTAGATTTCATCATGTCCTCAAAGACACTCCTGGCCTCCTCAAAATTAGGTGCTTGAGAGCAAGCGCTGATGAGAGTATTGTAAGTGATTGTGTCTGGCCTCAGCCCTGAGCGCCGGACATCCTGTAGCAGCTCTAGTGCTAAACCTGAAGGCACTTGTCCGGACTTAGTCCGAACATTGATAAGAGTGTTAAAACTGACAAGATCAGGCTCGAGACCTCTCTTGCGCATTTCATCAAGCAGGTTCCTGACATCATCAAAGCGCCCACTTCGAGCATAAACACCCATCATAGCATTGAAGACCTGCACAGACGGATCCACAGCAGCATCCCCGATAACACAAGAACGACGAAATATTTCTTCTGCGAGGGAGTCCTGACGATGCCGTCCGAGAATGGAGATGATGGACGCAAGCATGCGAGGGAAGGGAGAGTATCGCCGGCGGAGATTGAGCCATTCGAAAGCCTCCAGGGCACGGGTCCAGCTGGAGGTGCCCACCAACTTGATCACGAAGCAGAGATCGGTGGGAGTCATTTGCACGGCGCGGTTGTCTAGGACGTCGGCGACATGACCAGACGAAGGAAGGGCAAGGATTTGATCGGCGAGCAGCTGCGCTCGCCGTCTCCAGTCTTTGGCTCGCTTTAGGGCGAGCTTGCTCATCTTATTTCCATGGGCCCGCCGTTGCCTGCTGTCGAGGGATTCTAAGCATTCCACAGCTTCTGGATTGTTTAGGTCTTCGGGTTCATGCTTGGAGTCTTTTCTAGAAATAGGGGAATGCGTGTCTGGGGTAGAGGGAGAAGGGGAGGGAAAATGGGGTTGGCGGCTGAAGAAATGTTCGTCGATCTTCAAATTTGGCCATCTTACGGAAGGATCAGCTCTGTGGTAAGTGAACTTGACTGGCTTTGACTGGAGTTCTGCAGAATTAGAGGCGGAGACGGGGGCAGTGTAGAGCGGCAGCAGCCGGCGTCGTGAAAGGATGATGGAGGAGGGCGAGGGAGCGGCTACAGGGATCTGAGGCGTTCCAGCGAGTGCCATTAACGGCATGAGATAGAGATTACGTAGTGAAGCTACTACAGAATAAACGGGCGAAACAGTTCGTGGGATATTTGGCTTCTTTTTTTTATTGTTTTTTAAATTAACTTTTTTATATAAATTTTTTTTAAAATAATAAAAAATAGTGACACAAATTATCCCAAATAAAATTTTAATCTAAATATTGTCACAATTAAAACAAAAACTTTAAATCTTGCGGGATATTAATCTTATTTCTCCTTCATTTTGCATTAAATTTTGGATTAAGTAAAGTCCAACATTTGTCGGATTTAACTTAAATTCACGAGTTTTACGATCATCTTTTTTTCACTGATTGTTGTCCTCATCAATGACTTCTGAAGCAGCCACCTATCCCAACTTTCTTACTTCTTTGTTATGGTCGAGAATTTCTAGAACTTGGGGAAAGAGATTTGAAATTAATTAAATAAGAAATATTAATTAAAAAATTAATTATAATAATTAATATTATTTAATTTAAATTTAAACAAATTAATATTATTTATGATTTAATTTGACTAAATAGAGTTTATTATATTTACGTAGACTTCTTTTATTCTTCCTCTTTTTTTGTAAAAGATAGTTTTAGAGACAATAGTTAAAGGAATGGAGTTTTCTAACGAAGAAGAAAATATCAAAAAGCTTATCAAAACAGTAGAAAAATGAAGTTTCCTAAAAAACATTTCTATAGAAGCGTCTCATCTAAATAGCGAAAAAAAATCATCGCTTCTAAACATAAAAGAAGAAAAAACATCAAAACAAATGAGGCCTTAGTTTTATGAAATATTAATTAATGATTTATCAGGATATTAATCACAACTAATTATAATTTAGTTAGCAAAAAATGTAATTTTCACAGATTTATTATTATTAATATATCCATAAAAACTTGTATGATTGGCACATATCTCGAGACAAAATTTAAATTGACAATTTTTTATTTAAATTCAGGACCATATGAACTACAATTTCTTAAACTTAGAGTCAAACTAAATGTGTCATAAGATGAACCCAACAATACAAAAAGTTGTCTTATTTAAGCCTAAATGAGCCTAAATCAAGCACTTGAATCATAATTAGAAACTTTGAACATTAATTGGATGTCTCAATGATCTCTAAATTCAACATGCTTGTAGTTGAATCGAGAGGCTCATCAAGAAACTAAATATTTTATTCTCAAATAGTTCTTTTCTTTTTCGAATGTAAGGAATGAATGATTCTTGAATCATCTAATATATAGTGCTTTGAAGCTTTAAAATATATTCGGCCCCTTGATTTGGGTTCATTTGGTCTTGAATTGAACCAATTTTGGTGTCATTGGATTCATCTCATTGAGTCATTCAATTTGATTATAAGTTTGTTGAAATTGGAGTTTGGATGGTTCCGCATTTAATTTTGGAAGTTTACAGCTTGAATATGCCTTCGAGATTCATGTCATAATTATTCCATAAGTTTACGCTGGCTGTCGACTACCTAACACAACTCTTCACTTTTCTCATTGAGGATTTGATAATAAATTAAAATAAATTGTATATGAAGTGGGATATTTTATCAAATATAGAAATAATAATAATAATTTATTTTTTTCATCTAAAAGAGATAATTTAATTATAATTTTATCCAAATTTAAATAACAAGAATAAATTTAATTGTTAAATCAAAATACAAGCACTAATTGGATATAATTAATTAATAAATAAAACTAGAAAGAGAGAGAAAAGGAGATATTTCATTTAATTAAATTAAGATTATATTCAATTAGTTAAAACGAGAATTATAACTTCAATTTTAGAGCATCTAATTAAAAATATATGAGTAATTTATAACTTAAATTTTAACAAATAAATTTTTCATATAGGAGCTAAATCTATCAATGTGGGAGTAAGGGAGAAAGAGTGAAGTATATTAATACCTATGTTCAATGTGAATATTCATATTCCTATATTATGATAATTACATTGCTTCAAATTGTATTTAATTGTCATTCTAAATGATTTATTTTATTGCTTCTTCAAATTACATTGCAAATGATTTAACTCTCACATATCAAATGATTGAGCATGAATAGCATATTATGCTTTACATTATTGTATAAAATTAAGATTATAACAAGAATGAAATAGCTAGATAGAAATGCTTGTATGTGAATATTGATTGATGGAGCACACCACCATATGATATTGGCTGGTGACACAACCTGTGCATGTAAATATAAAATAAAAAGTAAATGGAAAAGATATACCTTCATTGATACTATTTTAGACAGTGACTAATGTTATGAGAAAAAATAAAAATATTGATAAACATATAAACAAATTATATATATAACATGGATAATATTGATGGTTATATATGAAATGAATTTAGATGAAATCATTTTATTCTTAGAAATGAACACTCATATTGTTTCAATGGTATTGTGTTATTATAATTTTAGAAACATGAATTACTTACTGAGTTATGTTATGACTCATTTTTCTTTTTTAAAATATTTAAGATAAAATTCAACTAACTAAAATGAGCAGAAAAAATAAAATTTGCGTCATAAGTGCAACGTTCTAAGAAAAATTTTAATCAACCATGCGAATATCTGTTGTCGTTAATTCAAAGTCTTCGGGTTGAGCCTCGACATTTTATGACTGCCCTAGCTGCAGGGAAATCCAAAACCTTTTACATAGAAATATTTATTTTTCCAACCCTTTGGTGTTTGGCATACCAAATTCGATATTTGAAGTCAATGCGTCCAATTTCCATCCAAAGTATTGGATTTTGAAGACGTTCCCTCTCTCTCTCTCTCTCTCTCGTGTTCTCTAGCCGGCAGCTGGAAATGGCTTCATACAGAAAAGCCTCAGAGATTGCGGCCACGCTGGATCTGAAACCTCACCCTGAAGGAGGATACTATATGGAAACGTTTAGGGATCATACCGTCACCCTGTCCAAATCTCAGCTCCCACAACAGTGTAAATCAAATTGCCTGCCAAAATTTGCTTTCTTTTTCCAATTTGATTTATGCGACGGCATGGCATCGTTGAATACCGTATACTGCTCTTTTCCTTTCGGCTAATGGACGGATTGCTGTTATTTGTTTTTCTAATGTATGCTTCAGATTTTAATTGTGTCCGTTTTTCCAAGTATTATGGAGTTTTACATTTTTCGTTTGAGTTCTGTCAAAGCCTCAGAGGAACATCTCTCCTCTGTTTTTTTTTTTTTAATGTTTTATGAGGCCAGTTGAACTTTTTAAGGACTGTCTGGCTATGTTTAAGATTCAACTCAAATAGGATTTAGTCAATCCAGTAAATTCATATTTAGTAAATTTTGAGTGTATTAAAATGTGAAAATTCTTTGGCTATTTGTTATATGATTCAAATTTTATGAGATGGGAACATTTTTTGATCCATTAAATTCTGTGAATAATGGGATTGAGGATTGAGCAAATCCTTGATTTAACTATTAAAGAAGCTAACATGAGATTTATCAAAATAGCAGGATATAAAGTTCCAGAAATTCTTTTCGGCAAAGTTAGGATAAATCTTGCTTAAATCCTGCATGAATTAGGATGCCAAGCATCAACTTAAGCAATGATAGCAAATAATCTTAGTGAAACTAATGATTTTTAATTGATAATATATGGCAAAGTATAAATCTCTGTTTATGTTTGATAAAATTCACTTGATTCATAGGAATCTCGAGGCAATATTCGAATTCTAATCTTTCATAAATAAATTCAGGATCATCCGTTTTTTTAATTTTAGCAAATTTATAGTTGAGTTGAACATCTTGACGAGATGAACCCATTGACACCATAAGTGATTCAATCATACTCCAAATGAGCTTAAATCAACACTTGAAATATAATTGAAAATTTTGAGATATTAATTGGACAACCAAACGGTATTTAAATGTTGTGTGCTTATAGTCCAATCGAGCAGCTCAACTTGACGAATCAAGTAAGCCCGAGATCATTCAATTCGGACATCAAGGCACTCAAATACTAAATAATTGATTTATGATCAATTGGGATCAATAAGTATCTTTCGATGGAGTATTTTAGATTCTTGTCAAATTATCAAAATGCTATAAATAGGGCCTCATTTTCTCCGGGAATGGGGCTTGGGAGTTGAAGGTGCTTAAGAACTCTATGATATTTTATGAAGATCACCATCAACAATCGCCGCTGCCATCACTTGAATTCTATCATCTGATTATTGTCGCATGATTATTAACATCAGAACTCGTTATTGTACTTCCACTTTGACCTTTTGACAACTGGCTTCTATAATCTCTATAATGAGAATTACATAATTATTTCCAATGTTTTATTCCTATCCATTTCAATTCTAAGGAAGAGTGGATCATTGCATCTACAATTATATGGTGAATTATTATAATTGGGCTATGCCTCATGATTTTTCACCAAAACATTTTGGTATTTCTTACAACTTCTATTTAAGCATACTAGATTTTATACAAAGTTAAGATATTAAAATTCTAACATCACAAAAATTTATGTATGTAAAAGTTTGGTGTCATTTGTGGGAATTCCCAACATAGTATAAATAATTTTTCAATGACTATCAATCAAATTCTCAATCAAGGACAATATAATATAAATGAAGGTTGCCCAAGCCTCATTTTGGAGGATCATATGTATAAAATGGAAGAACTTTATGTTCAAATTCTATTATTCTTAGAAGATGATGTATAATAAAGAGCATCATTATGATATGATGGAGTTCTCCCACCATAAAATCAATAATAATTTAGAGTTGATACATTTGATGCCACTGATTAAGTACCTTCCATGCTATAGCTCCCCCTCCATTGCAATCTTATAATGGTCTCTCGGACAATGCTAGTTCAATCCACCCTTCCTATATTGTCTAGTTAGCCCTTAATCCTCCACCATTCATTGAAGACTTAAATCAACATGTTTTATTGCCTCCCCTTATGATGTTATAAGAGATGAACTAGGGCATCTATTTGAGGAGGAATTCCTTTTGAGGTAAAGGAACCAATTTATCCCTCTTCATAGCTTTCATGAATCTTCATCATTGATTGATGTAATTTGTCAACTTTCTTTTCCTGTGGGGTTAAGTTGTATGCAATTAATCCATATGATTGAACTTTTAATCCCTATAATTAAAGTGACCACTATAGAACCATCATACAATTCAACATGCTTTTGATGCAATCCTCTGCTAGATATTTCCTGTAACTCTTAAATGACAAACTCGTATACGGTTCTACTTTTTTGGGGTAAGATTATTCATATTTTTGTTAATCTAGCAAGACTTTTTGTTAACTAATTTATTATTTATTGGAAAATCACCAGACTTATCTGTCTAAGATTCGCTAAAATGAGATAGAGACCTTTTAAGAAACATGTACAAATATTCTCTTTCAAAGCATGTCAATAAATTAATCGACATTTTCAACTAAAAAAAGCATGAGTAGTCAAAAGATTAAATACACCTTTCTCACTAAATTTAGTCCGAGTTCTCAAACCCATTAAACACATTAAGGACTAACGTTATGATGGATATTCAAAATTATAAACACTTCAAATGGCCAAAACCATCAAAAAATTTAAATGATGGAGATAGTCTTAATATTGTCATTTCCATCATTCAAAAGGTTATTCAACAAAAAAGGCTTTTAGGTTAAAGAATAGATTGAACGTCTAATTCAATGAGGATATCTTGGTTATTATTTAGAAGTACAACATATAAATTATCAGTCTCAAAATAGCGGAAATTAAAAAAGTCATGGCAAGAAAATTGTTGGAGTTATTAAGTAGAGTGTTATCATAACCTGTTTGCTCTCATATATTAAAATATTTTATTACTTGTCCAACTTAAAAAAATTGAGCTCCACATCTCATTTGAATTTTTATCTTGATTATTGAAGATATAGATGTATCTTTCAAGTATATCTTTAAATATCAATGAATTTTTTTTTTATATAAATTACATTGCATCTTATAAAAATTTTTAGAAGACACACCTATGCTTGATGGGAAGTTAGTAGTGGACAGAGTCATTATTAGAAAGACTCATACACCACTCATACAAGTGGTGGATAGGATCTCCACTTATAACCTCTAGAAAGCATGTGCATGGGATAGCGTCAATGAGAAGCTAGTAGTGAGCAATGTCATAAATGAAAAGATTTTATGGGAGCAATATATTGAACATTTTAAATATGTCTCAAAGATATATAAA
The DNA here is from genome assembly GCF_001605985.2 of Dendrobium catenatum. NCBI lineage: Eukaryota > Viridiplantae > Streptophyta > Magnoliopsida > Asparagales > Orchidaceae > Dendrobium > Dendrobium catenatum. Next base: position 582,484 of record NW_021536486.1, on the reverse strand, counting down.
GGACTTAGTTTTATACAACAGGCGAGTTCTCATAAATATGAATTACTCTTGAATGAAGATAGAGAATTCACCTTTCTTTACAATTTGGTTAAGAGCATAATCAATTTTCTATTTCAAAGCTACATATAAAACTATTAGATTTACAAAATAACAAACAACATATGTACATTTTAAACATCTCAAAGATATATAAGACTTAGTTTTATACAGGGGCGAGTTTTCATAAATATGAATTACTCTTGAATGAAGATAGAGAGTTCATTATTCTTAACAAATTGGTTACTGAGTATAATCAAATTTACATGAAGAAATACATATTTCAAAGCTGCATATTAAGCTATTAGATTTAGAAAATAACAACATACAATTTCCTACAATATATACACATTTTAAATGCGTCAAAGATATATAGAAGACTTGGTTTCATACAAGGGGAAAATTCTCACAAATATGAATTACTATTTAATGAAGATGGAGAGTTCATTACTCAAACAAATTCGTTATGAGCATAATTAAATTTAGAAATGAAGAAATATATATTTTAAAGCTGCATATAAAAGTAATAACTCTACCTGTAAATCTTATTTGTCCGCAATAGAGATTGAAAATCTTATATGTCACTCATAACTCTATCTGTAAGGTGATTTAGTACTCCTAATAGGGAAAATAGTGGGGCTTGTAAAGGGATAACACTTTGCCCATACAAGACAATGATAAGCCTTTTATAGGAGATGGAATCAAAATTTACGAATAAAAAATTAAAATATGTGAATTCTTCCCATAGCTCTGAAGAATAATTCATTCTTCTTGGTGTAAGAGCACTGGAGCATGTAAGTGAGATATGCACCACCTATTCAAGGCAGTATTTTATTGGATTCTATAAAAGAGGAATTATGCATCGCTTATACAAGATAGTGAAATGTCTAATTTAGAAAGATAATTAGAGCTCACAAAGAGGGTACGAGCAAATTTTCCTCCGCTGTGAGGTGATATTGGTGTAGGTGTGTTGATTCATGTTTTTAAGAATAAAGGTGATGCACAATATTGTGTGAATTATAGAGGAATTAAGTGGATGTGTTATACTTTAAAACTATGGAAAAGTTATGGAGCATAGCATAGTCTACGTCGTAATACTAATGTTTCTCAAAATTAATGTGGATTCATGCCAGCTAGGTCTATTATGGAAGCTATACATTTATTGAGCGGTTTGATGGAGAAGTATAGAGATAATAGGAGGATCTACATATGATTTCTATTGATTTAGAGAAAACATATGATAAAATTTCAAAAGAAGTGCTATGGAGAGTTCTAGAAAAGAAAGAGGTTAATAATGCTTATATTCAAGTTATTAAGGATATGTATACATGAGCTATTACTTGTGTTTAAACACAAGGTGGTTTTACCAAGTATTTTCTTATTGCAGTTGGTTTACATCAAGGATCAGCCTTAAGCCCATATCTTTTTTGCTTTATTCATGGATGTTCTTACTAGACAATTGCAAGAGGATGTATCCGGACATATGCTTTTTGTTGATGATATTCTTCTTGTTGATAAGACTAGAGAGGGAGTTGAAGGAATAACTGAATTATGGAGGTCAACCTTAGAGTCTAAAGGTTTTCATTTGAGTAGATCTAAAACCGAATACATGGAGTGTAATTTTAATAGTAATATATCTAGTAGGGGGTTTGTGACTTTAAGTGATCAAGTCATTAATAAGAGTACGCATTTCAGATATCTTGGATTTATTGTTCAGAGTGATGGTGAAATAGATGAGAATATTATTAGTAGAATTCAAGTTGGTTGGTTAAAGTGGAGGAATGCATCAGGCTTGTTGTGTGATAGAAAAATACTACTCAAACTTAAGGTAAATTTTATAAGATGATTGTGAGACCTGCAATGCTTTATGGCGCAAAATTTTGGCCATCAAAAGAGAAGCATAATATTAAGTGTTATAGAGATGAGGATGCTCAAGTTGATGAATGGCTTTACTCTTAGAGACATGATACGAAACGAGCATATACGTGAAAAGGTTGGGGTAGCTCCAGTGGCATATAAGATTAGAGAGAGTTGCCTTAGATGGTTTGATCACATAAAACAACGGCCTTCCGATGACCCGGTTAGGAGAGTAAATGTATTAGATTTGAACTATCTTAAGAAAGGTAAAGTTAGACCTAAAAGAATTGGTTAGAAATATTAGAAATGACATTTCTTTATTAGATTTAAATAATAATTTGACTCTTAATAGCACACAATAGAGAAAAAAGATTCATGTAGCCGACCCCACATAGCGGGATAAAGGCTTGATGTTGTTGTTTTGAGGTGATATTGATACTAAAAGATGGATGAAGTGAAGTTACACAATTTTATAATTTTCTTTAAAAATACTATAAAAATAAAAATAAAACTTTAAAAAATGATGAAAACAATTTTTTTAAAAAAATAAAAAATAAAAAGATAATATAGCACATATGCACCTTTGTAAGGAGGCACATTACGTGTCTCCAATGCCAAATGGTGCATGCGGCGACAGTGATTGGTCGACTGACTGGGCTCGATTCCATTTTTTGGCCCAATTTTAAGCCCAAGCATGTTTATTCTAGTGTTTTGCAGTCCCCATCATTGTTTTTTGATATTCTCTACTCAAAATTTTCATTTTCAAAATCCAACGGAGAGTCGGAGACTATGATCAATTTCGAGCATATTTGAAAATTCTGGAAAAGTTGTTTCAATAATTTTTGTTTTAATTGACACATTGACTTTATGAAATGTTAAAATATAATTAAGGAGATCCACGTTGACATCTAGATAACAGGTGCGCCTAATAATTTTTTCAAAATGTAATTTTATGCTACAAAGTTTTTAGAAGATCTAACATATATTTTGGGATGACATAAGCTTCAATGTCTAAAAATTGGGGCCAACTAATACATCTCCAGAAAATGCACTTGATCCACACAAATTACAAGGAAATATTCAAATTAAAAGCTTTTAGAATTAAATTCAGGATCACCTAAACTAATATTTTAGTCAAACTAAATGTCTTTACAAGACAAACCTATCAACTCCACAAATGATTTGATCTAACTTCAAATGAACTCAGACCAAGCACTTGAAATATAATTAAAACTTCGAGTCTATAATTGAAGGATGAAATGATGTCAAAATCTTGAGGGCTTATAGTCAAATCGAGCGACTCAATGAGATAACTTCAATTAGTCAAGGCTATTTAATTTTGATATCATTAAGACACTCAAATATTAGATAAACGATCTTTGATCAAGCGAACCAATATGGATCATTCAACGGAGTGTTTTGAGTTATTGTCAAATTTATCATAATGCCTATCTCAAAAAGCTATAAATAGAGCATCATTTTTTATACGTAGGGAGTTCAGGAGATGAAATAACTTAAGAACTTTATGATATTTTCCGATTATCACTATCATCAATCGTTGACACTATCGTTTATTTTCCTTCAATTGTGGAGAATAATGGATCCTTGCACATACAATTATATAGTAAATTATTGCAATAGGGTCAAGCCTTATGGTTTTTCCTTTTAGTTTGTTTTCTACATAAAAAAAATTGGTTTTATATTTATGCATAATCGATCTTTGTACAAAGCTAAAATATTGAAATCTATATGTCACAAACTTTCTAGTACATAACAAAGTTTGATGAAATCGTGAGACAACTTGATGAGGTGGGTTGAGGGCACGAACAGGAACAGGTTCAACGTCAATGTTATTTTTTCCCCATAGAATAACGAGGCCATTTCTCTGCTTAAGAAGGCTGAGCAATTACTACTACTCACTTAACCTTAGGTATTCAGAAATTCTTGCAAATCAAACTGTTGTGATGCGATTAGCAATGCAAAAAGTACGGAATGGTTGAATATATGGATATTAATTGGATATTATTAGTAAAAAGTGTCAGATTTACACTGATTCGGAGTTATATTGCTTTTCTTGTATCCATTTCATGCAATGAGGTGGATATATATAGGGATACAGGAGGCTTTAGATGAGGTGATAGAGAAAGGAAATTAAATGTAGTACAGGGAGGCATTGGCATGAATCAATGAAAGAAAGCTATATTTCATCACTGTATTTTAGGACCAATGTTGTCCCGATATTTTGATGAAGAACTTACTTTGTATATCTCTAGCATAGTAATTTTCTTTGGTTCATCTTGTTTTATTATGCCATAAAACTAAAACTGTCATAAGCATTCTTTCACCACAAACATTCATATCTTGTTATATTATTTTTAACACCCAAATGTATTTATGCCAACATCAATCAAATCTTACCTGATCTATACAAATATCATTAAATTCATTTAATAAAATATGGTTGGGAGTAACTAGTTGTTAACCTTGGAGTACCTTTTCCTTCATTTTTCTTGTACATTTGTTCTAATTATTTGTCTTATGATGCATTTTCTAATCTCCATGTTCAAACAAGAAACGTTAGGGTATAAAATTGCCTAGCTATAGGAGATCAAATGGGGAACTTGAGGAATGTAATTTGTGAACGAATGAGATTAAGCATGTATGTCACCTTGATGCTCATCAGCTTAAGAAATCTAGGATGATTTCAATCTGGCGTTCAAATGATCAATTGGCTGGAGATTTTCTCTGCAATATCAATTATTGTTAGAAGAAAGTCGTAGGCTTCGTTTGGGACGACTTTCTTATTGCAAAACAGTTTTTTAGTACAAAAATTAAAATCTTTGTACTAGATATCTGCTTTAAGAAGAAGGAAAAAGCAGTCCCAAACGAAGCTGTAGTCTCTTGCTGTTCTTAATTCTAGTGTTTGTTTTGGGGAAAAAATGAGAGGAAGGACTGCCGGTTTGGGTTATTGTAGGATTTTGCTGCTCCGTTGGACTGGTCGCAATTTGTCACAAAATCCTAAAAAGTGATAAGGTAAGCACAGTAACTACCTTATCGCCATGTTGCGACAACTGATTGCATGCTAACAATTTTCTTATGATGGCCTTGATACTTAAAAGTTTTGGAACATCAGTAACTTCAGTAACATGTCAAGTGTTTTTGATTAGTGTGGCCTAGAAAAGTTGGAAGTTCTCTTTTCTCTCCTGCGAAATTATGGCTATTTGTGCTTGAATTCTCTCTTTCTCTATTTAGTTTTATTTATTTATTTTGCAGTCAAAGTTGATCGCCCTGTAAGCACATCAATCTACTTCTTGCTTCCATCAGGAAGTGTCTCCAGCCTCCATCGCATACCTTGTGCTGAAACTTGGCATTTTTACATGGGTGAACCACTGACGGTTAGCAATTTTCTTTCTTGCTGCGAATTTATATCGTTTGCCTTCCTCTTGTTTAAAAAAAGATACTAAGCTGGTAATTCCATGACCACCTTAAAGTTTTTAAATTTTTTTACAAATCAGATAAGAAAACTTAAAAAACTCCAGTGAACAAACTCTTGGTGGGGTCTCTGAAAATTTAGCATTCCTTCCTTGCATAGTTGCATTGCCCAATTCGTACTGAATCTCATTCTGAATCCTCCTTTGGAGGAGCTTTGGAAATTCTGAAATTAAGAAAATACTACTGTAACAAGATCTTGTTAATTGTAAGTCCTATGATAAAATGGTCTATAATTCTGTAATATGTTGTAAAGCATAAAGATACAAAAAAATTCCACCTGAAATTATTTGAACTCCTGGATTTCCAAGATTAATAGCCAGATATTGAAGCTTTGATTGAATTTTTATCAATAACTTTCTTATGATGCTTCATTATTAACCAGATATTGGAGCTTCATGATGATGGACATTTTGAGTTCACCATCCTTGGCTCTGACCTCGAAGCCGGTCATCGTCCACAGTACACCGTGCCGCCCAACACATGGTTTGGATCATTCCCCGCCCTGGATATCTCATCCTACTCGACCGATGGAAGTGTCCTCGCAAAAGCTCCTACTAGGGACCCTGAACTCCACTACTCTCTTGTGGGCTGCACCTGTGCTCCAGCCTTTCAGTTTGAAGACTTTGAGTTAGCAGCAAAAGCTGACCTGCTGCTTACTCTTGCTCCCAAGGCAGGGCCTCTTCTTGAGTATATTATTCAACCTAACTGAACTAGATGTTAGTCTTGGCTTGGGCTTGGTTTTGTTTGTTCTTGTGATATGAAGAGATTATTTTTTCTGAAGGCATAGATCAGAGCTTCAGCTTCTTTAGAGTTATCTGGCATGAACTTCTGAGCCATATTACAATAAACTTAAATTCATGGCGATCAGGTAGGATTGTAAACTTGACTAGATGATATGAAAATGCACTGTTTATTTATTTGGTATGAGTTTCTCACTCTGCCATGAATGCTCCCAAATAGAGTCTGTGATCATGCAAAATTAAGTGAAAGGTGGTGATGGTTATGTTTAATATGTGGCTGCGAGGAAGTGTGTAATTTTTAATTGCCCCATTAACTGGAGTCAATTCTCAGGATTGCTGATAGCTTTTGCTTAAAAAATAAAAATAAAAAATTGAACGACTTTAATTATAATTATTGAAAATTAGTAAATCATTATGCGCACAACTCCGTATGGTGAAAGCCATACTCCCTATAAATAATAAAAAATCAATTAAAAAGCTACCTTACATGTTATTAAGAGGACTTAACCAAATATATGCATATAATCTTTAAAGCGTCTTATTTAATGTTGAAATATTTTGAGTCACCATGCAAGTTACTTTAATTTGTCTTTATTTTTTGTCAAATTATTTGTATTATGTATATATATATAATGTGTTTATTTGCATGTAATTTTGTGCACCCAAATTCATATGGATTTCGGTGATCAAATCAGCTAACAAGTTTAAATTGAGTTTTACTATTCACTTAGGTTTTCTTTTGGGACAACTTTCTTACTGCTTTTCAAAGCAATTTTTTAGCACAAAAATTTTTTTTACGAGAGATTTATACTAAAAAATTGTTTTAAGAAGTAGTTAGAAAGCTATTCCAACTGAAGTTTTAATCTAAGATTTGGTTTGGGACATTTTTTTTGTTGTTTCTTAAAGTAAATTTTTAATATAAAAAATAAATTTTTTGTGCTAAAAAATTGCTTTAAGAAGCAACAAAAAAATCGCCTCAAATGAATCCTAAATCAGCTTCAAGATTAGAAGTCAGCTAAAGTCTTGAATTTCTTGTTACCCATGACTGAGGCTCAACAACTCACCTAGGTCGACAAAATCAGTTTGTAATTCAAATTTTAGATGAACAGCTCGCCTCAAAGATTTAGGGTTCATTTGGGAAGGCTTTTTTATTGCTTTCTTAAACAGAGTTTTAATACAATTTTTTTTTATTTTTGTACTAAAACACCGTTTTAAAAAAACAATAAAAAAACCGCCCCAAATGAAGCCTTAAGAAGTCGCATAGTTAACAAAACCCTGAAAGATCTCATCTACTCGTTTTGAGTACTGAGCCACCGAGTAGAGTTTCCTGCTATAACTTATCGAGAATTCTTGCCAGAGAAATCAAAGGCACTCACCTTCTTCTAGAATTTTGCCCATACTTCTAGTTGAATAGACAACTAGCAGCCAAATTTACTCGCTACAAGAATGATTTTGACTGTTGATGTTTTTTTTTTTGGTTATTTTTATAGCCCATCATGCCTCATGCGCTAGTGATCGTGGCCAGTATAAAAAGGGAGCCATTGATTGGGCATAAATACGTATTAGATAACTTCATTATGTATTTTCCTAACTAAAATTTTGTTTGTGATGATTTTTTTTATTGCTTCTTGAGATGAAATTTTAGTACAAAATTTTTAATTTTTAAAATTCTTTTTTAAAAGAGCAATAAAAAAATCATCAAAAACGAAACCTAAATTATTTGTTTTGTTGTGTGATTTTACTTCGCATATGATGTATGCTCTATGATCCATGCCTTTAGTTAGGTGAAGCTCACATTTTGATCAACAAATTACCACAAAATATAAAGCTTGAAGCAGCCAATCAGATGTTTTAAACTCCCATCAGCCTGCACAATTGTCAATTCTGAGGTAGCCAACTAATCTGTACAGTTGCATGTAGTTCTCTGTCATAAATCTTGAAGTAGACAATCGAGCAGAAGCTTCCAACTTTTTCTCATTGAAAGTGATTGCAATAATTTCTATCAAGTTCTCAGTGGGAGAATTTGGCTCAAACAAAACTCTAGCTTGAGGGTTTTCATTAATCTACCCTCGTTTTGGTTAAGGGCTTGAAGAATAATTAGGATTTTAAATATATGATTGGCTTCGATGTGATTGATCATGCTGTCAAAGGACCAGCAGGGACTTTTATTGGCTTGTTATATCGTGATTAAATACACTTCTATGCATGAATTATTACTATTATTATTTGAATTTTTATTTTATATATAAATAATTGATCATATGAGAAGTCTTAATAGATGTCGATGGTGTATGCTTAGCTTCTTATGGGATTTTTTTAATGTTTTCTAAAACAGTTTTTTTCGTTAAATTTTTTTTTGAATAAGAAAATTTTATATCAGAAAGTTGTCCCAAATGAAGCCTTAAAGTTTTATACTAAAAAGTTACTTTAAGAAGTAATAAGAAAGAAGTCCCAAATCAAACCTTAGTCTTATTGTGAATATGGGTAGTATTGTTAGTGTCAATTGCATGTGTCAATTTTTTTTTAAACAAAACCCGCAGAGGGGCTACATGTTAACATAAGAAAATTACAAGCCTTAACGAACTACCAGCTCTCTAAAAGAATAGATTTTGAAGAGAACCTACGAGCCGACATTCTACCTATTTCAAGATAAACAAAAGCAAATAAAGCAACAAAACCAAACTACCAGCGCACCAAGAAAAACCCAAATCCCAGAGCCACACGAGCCACCTAAAGACCCAAGGCTCCAAGCAACAGCTGAGACGACAAAATCACGACGCAAAACAAAGGCTACCACCCAAAAGGACTCAATATGACAATCCTGCACCCACCGAGTAGAGAAGAAATGACCATCTATTGACAATTGTAAGCCACACAGCAACCAGCCGAAGTTATGAGCACCCACACCAACCATCAAGGTTGTCATCTCAAGGCCAACCCGGGGTTAAGCAAAATTGCCTCATCATAGTCCAAAAATTAACATAAAAGCCAAACCAAACGCAAAACGAATCACATTTTTTTTCTTAGATTAGCTCAATTACACAGATAATCAATTCGACTCGACTCTTTTACACACCTAGAATGAGCATTCACCCTCTCATACATCACAACAATTTGCACCAAGAGTGGGCTAGTGTAGGTTTCTTTTGAGACAGGTTTTGACCACTAATTTTTCACAATTTTATAATTTTTTTTGCTGAAAAGCTAATGCTGTAAAAAACAGCAAGAAAACTTTCCCAACCGATGCCTTCATTGATAGATTTTAATTCTAATTTTCTTAATGAATATTTTCAGAGAAAAAAAGCCACTTCTTCAGCAGAACTGTTCTGCAACCTGTAATTAATAGAAGTAATAACGCATTTCAATAAACTATATAATAATTATTTTTAAAATATCTGACGTAGCATTGTAACGTTTAAAATTATAAGGCATTTCTCCATCGAATAAAATACACAAACTTTTGTTTTCAACAAAGCCGTTCAGTTCGAAGCCTGAGGCTTGTGCGGTCCTGCCTCGGCCGCCTCCGCAGCAACAGCGGGAAGGTCTGCATCGAAGAAGAGAGCGCGCACTTTTTCCCGAACAAGTTGTTCTTATCCAATCCTCTCGTTAGAGGCTGGATAAGAACTCTCGATTGATTTCTCGGATCTCGATCTCGATACGACGGTGAAAATTATCATCAGACTTGAGTAGTCGGCCCTCCACGTCATCTTGTTTAGCTTATTTTTGTGCGATACTCTGTAGTCCTGGTCGTATTCTTCCAGTTTCGCATCCGGATAGTAAATGGAGAGTTTTTGAGATTTTTGTTGCTGTTTGAGCGGCCAGTCAAATCGTTTACTTCGGAAAATCTCTGCTTATATAAGGTGAGTCTGTCTTATGACTTCCTGAGTATTGCTTATGGTTTTATTTCTGAATATTATCGTCTGGAAGACTGGAACTGATCTGTATAAGTTCATTTGTCGTTCCTGATTTTGGTCTTTTACTTTTGTTGGCGGGAAATTGAGATTTGAAATACTAGCTCACATTTTTGTGTGATTTATAGGGCAATTGATCGTGCTTTAGAATAGTTAGATTTTTTTTATTTCTGTTTTACAGGTTACATTTCCTTCGGGCTAGGGTTTTGGGTACTCGGTGTGTTAGGTTTTGTTGCTGCGGATGATCATGAGAATTTGCGGAGGTTTTCCCTTGAAAATTTAACTTGATTAAAGTGAATACATGATTAAGTTCGAAAAATAAAACACTTCGGTAACACGTTTTTAAAGGTGCTTGCATCTCTTATAATCTTGAAATAATTTTGGGATAATTATTCCACCACTTGCAATTTTAAAGGGATTTTCTGTATATATATATATATATATATATATAGTTTTTCCATTCCGTGCTGATATTTGATTTTTCCAGTTTGCAAAACCTATTTCATTTTTATAATGAACTTGGAGTTTCCCTGCCTCCTCCCATGTTTGATCTGGAGTGACCCAATTGAATAATATGTCTGACATAAATAGCTATTTTGCTAGGTCTGGTGATGCGGGCTTTCAATTTTATTGGTGAATTGGACTTTTTTAATTTTCCAGCAAAGACATATTGCAAATGGGAATCTTAATAATTTTTTTTCTGATGGTGTATGGTTTCTTTTCTTAGTTGATATTGTTGGCCCATGTTGTACTGGAGATTTTTCTTTTATGGATGGAGGGATAGTTGAAGTGATTGGCAGCAAGGGATGCTCAAGGCTCTTTTTGAGCACTGTCAATTCTGTTACAAGCATTACAAGTATGAAATCCTCAGAGTTTCTGTCTTCATCTTCTTCAACCATTTCCGGGTCCGTTGGTCCTGCAAAAATTGGACCCTTTAGCGGTCTTGTCATATGCGTGACTGGTCTCTCTAAAGGTAATTTCTTGTCTAAATTTTAAATTTTATTTATGCAGTATATTTCTAGCAGTTTTCTTGATTATTGAATCTAAGTTGTTGGAAGAGACGCTTAATAGATGCTTTTTGGTCTCTTGAAAAATTTCAACAAGAAAAAAAAAAGAAATATAAAAATATCTGGTTATGAGATACTTCCTATAGGCTATAATAGCAGTTTTGCATATTTTAGTTGACCTGTTGGCTATATCTCAGTGCAAGTCCAGTGGTTATGAGGAGTGATTCAAACCCCTGACATTGTTGTTTGATTTTCAAAAGATGCTGGAACTTCTGGTTTTTGAAAGAAATGGCTTCTATCCAACGCACTGAAGTATGTCTTAATTTGGTGTTTAACTTTCCACTGATTTTTGATGGGTAGACTAAGTTTTGCTTAACTTTTTTTTTTCTTAAACAAACATATGATATGCATGGAATAATGGAACCTAGTTAGTTGAAAAAATATTGATCAGGTCAAGCTTTGTATTATGGCTTATTAGTTATTAGCTAGCTATTAATGCATTTATTTGATAATTAGATTTTTTTTTTCTTCTAGTTAGAACTTTAAATGGATTATCCTGCTGTTCGTTTTAACTTTTTAATTAACTTCAACAGTTTTATCATCCTCATAATCTTATTATGAAACAGAAGCAAGACGACAGGTCATGGCTATTAATGCATTTATTGCTCATCCTCAACAGTTTTATCATCCTCATAATCTTATTAGTTATTAGCTAGCTATTAATGCATTTATTGGATAATTAGATTTTTTTTCTTCTAGTTAGAACTTTAAATGGATTATCCTGCTGTTCGTTTTAACTTTTTAATTAACTTCAACAGTTTTATCATCCTCATAATCTTATTATGAAACAGAAGCAAGACGACAGGTCATGGCTGCAGTAGAAAGGCTTGGAGGTCAGTACAGCTCTAGTTTGCATCCCAGATGCACGCATCTTGTGGTCCAGATATCCTGTTAGACGGTGCCATTGTTGTTGTTGATACCTTTAAACTTTATTTGCTCAGCTTAAGTAGTCTCTCATTCTTGCGCACATATCCTGTCAGATTTTTGTTCAATTTTATGATGGCTTTTGGTGTTTTTGGGACAATCTACTCGTACCTGGTTAGTGATCATGTATAATTTCATGAAGCAAAATTAATGTGTAATAATATAAAATTCCATCTTTTGTCACCTTAACATCCATACAGCTTTGCTGGGAGAAAGTTTGAGCATGCTTTGAAGCATGGTCAAAGAAGTGGCCTCTTTGTTGTTACTTTGGGTTGGTTTGTTGACAGTGTCAGGAAGAACGGTCAGCCTTGATTTTATCCAAGTGAATTTGACTTTCTTTGCACTATACAAGCTCCTATTTTACTTCGAAAATAATATCAAATATTCAGTCTTTTATTTTATAAATTTTAGTCATTTGAAATAATCACATCAGCTGATTTAAAAAATACATTTCAGCTGATGTTGGTAGCAATCTAATTTTTAGTTTATCTAAATAACTCTATATAACATTATTACTATAACTTACTAGGTTGGGCTTTTGCCTGATTCGCCTTCGAAAATTAGTATATCGTGGATATTTTTCATACCCCTTTTCTTAGTGGCTCTGCACATTTCTTTAACTTTTATAGTGAGGTTGAATGAATCTCAATATATCGTTAAAAATTTTGGAGAAAATGGCTTTCCACCAGTAGACTCAGATGGATTTTTTGGCCTCCCTGGAACTGAAAAGTCTTGTCTTCCGCTAACACATGTTGGGGTTGATAAGTCTTCCAATGGGATCAGCAGCACAGGGCAACTTCTTCAACAGCCACTGTGGAAAGAATGTAGCAGTGGACCACTCTTTTCCAATGATTTTATTTTCATTGATCCAGATGTATCAGTTGAATTGAGGAAAAAGGTAAAATGGCATCAATTGAATGTGCCCTTCTAAATAAAATATTGCAAATATTTGTTTTATATTAATAAATTATATATCTATATCATATTTTTCCTTTATAGGTTGTTGATGCAGCTAGTAGGGAAGGTGCAAAATTCCTGGATCATTGGTTTATAGGTTCCCGAGCAAGTCATATTGTTTGTGAGAGTCCTTCCATTCAAAAATATATTGGCCATGCTGATTGCCTTGTGACGGTAAGCGCTTTAGAGGAGTTGCATTTTATTTAAATCTCATATTAACATAAAACATTGTTTTTACCAATTTATTTTATTATTTACATTTGTTTTTTTGCTGTTGAACTTTTCAGCCGCCATGGATTATCAAAACTGTAAAGGAGAAGTGCTTGCAGCGGCTAGTGCACTTATCTTCTGATCTAGTTAGGAACGTTGCAATGATTCTCGAAAACAATCAAATCAATCAAGTAGGACAGGTGCCATACTTGATTAATGCTATATTGCATCTGTGAAGAAGCACTTCTTTCTTGGTTTTAGGTTTCCACAATCTTATTCCAAGTCCTTGTCTCTCTCTTTGTAAACATGTTCATTGCTTTAAATACTTTTTAGCACACTGATGCTTGCGATAGTTGCTTTTATACCAAAATTTAGTGGAGACTTAGATTTAGGAAGCCTTCTTCATGAGAATATGTGGGGATGATGAAGGGAGTAGGGTTGGGGTTGTTTTTTTGTAAAAAACTTGGCAGATATTTAAGCGGATGATGGAGCTCTAAATTGGATCAAATCCGAGCCTAAGAAATTTACATGCATGTGAACTTTCTCTTTCTTCATGCATGTAATACATTTTATATATGTTAGAGGGGTTTTGGAATTAGAGGTTTCAGGGATAGAGAGAAATAGAGATTAGAGAGCGGTTAGGGAAATTCAAACTCATTAACAACATAGAAATTAAAACCCAATAAAACAAAATTAGCGTACACTACATAATTGTAATTTTTTATGTTTTAAGCCATTTGCATGCAAACATATATAATATTGTACAAGTATCACTTTAAATGATGTGAAATGGAATATTGATAGTAAAATTATTAATGATGCATTTGAGTATTTTAGTCATCAATTTTTTGAAAAATAATTTTCATAAACCTTTGTGTGCTTTAAAAGATGCTCGTGGCACTATAATAGAGGATTGATTATTGCTAATGAATGCACTCTACATATTCATAGAGATTAATGGAAGATAGACTGAATGCTTGTGCCACAAAGATTTTCCTTGAAGGGAATGCGGCTCCCAATAGGATTTATTTTAATTATGAGGGTAAAGATTTCCTAAAGGAGTAAGCTCCTAAGGTTAATGACATCATGGATATATTTAAGAATACTCTTGATTAAGAAGGCAATACTTGAGTTCAGACTAGGTAGGTGATACGCCTTAGGGTTCCCAAGTTAGGATTTGCCCTAATGCTCTTCCAAAGAAGAAATTTCTCTTCCAAATCCAAGGCAAAAATCAACACAAGAGAGATGAGAGGAAGAACAAGAAAGTTTGCATTCAAAATCCAAGAGAAACAAGATACAATTTGTCCACTTCGAGAAGGACAAGGTCTCCCACTACAAACCCTAGAAAAAACAAGAGAAAGAACTAAGAGGCTAAGAGAAAACTTCAATCTTTCATGCCCTAGATTAGGTCAAAATTTAAGTGTACCCTATGAAGGCTCTATGGAAATCAGGTCAAATATAATCTGAGGATGAAGGTGTGAGATGTTTTTTAGGAATCAAAGAGAATAGGCTCAAAGGCATTGAAATAGATGTGAAAGAGAGACTTATAGCTACACAATCACCGAATGGAGATGCCTAAATTGGACTTACACCTTTGGTTGCACCTGCTGTTATATAAGAGTGAATAGAGTGAGGGAAGAAAACTCTGATTAAGATCCACCCATGAATCCTTGATATTTTGGCTGTTATAGCTCTGATTGAGGATCTTTGTTAGCAACCTACTTCTTTCATGAGAACCTTACAAGCTAAATAATGTTGTTGTGACCCTAATCTAAGGAGTGGAGGGTGAACTTGATCAATATCCCATGATTCCATTGCTTTGGGTTGTCAAAGCCCTAGTTCACCTAGTTATGAGGCAATTTAATGATCTTTATTAGCAATCATGAGTTATCTCATATAGGGGAATGAGTCATAGACCTTATGGCTGACATATTTCTTAAACCTTATGAA
The DNA here is from genome assembly GCF_001605985.2 of Dendrobium catenatum. Taxonomy (NCBI): domain Eukaryota; kingdom Viridiplantae; phylum Streptophyta; class Magnoliopsida; order Asparagales; family Orchidaceae; genus Dendrobium; species Dendrobium catenatum. The sequence goes on along the minus strand of NW_021536486.1, from coordinate 567,340 downwards.
CGATCTTAAACTCTATGATCGACACAAGTCCCAAACTCTAAGGCTAATGAGGAGGGTCATATCAAACCCTAGGTTCGAAAGGTAACACCTCAACAGCTTAGGACATGATGAAAAGGTTGACCTTTACTCTTGAAATAAACTTCAAAATTCAAGATCGATTATACTCGTGTTGTACTTAAATGGATTTTCATTTATGAGAAATTACGAGTAGAACATGTAAGAGTAAGCAAAAAATAAATAAAAATTATTGCATCGATAGAATCATAATAAGAGTACAGTATAGAATTAACAACTATAATGAGAGACACAACAACTGATAAGTAAATGAGAGAACACAATATAAGCAAAGATTACTCAAATCCAATATAAATATAAATGCAAACTACAATATAAACTCAAAAATATCAAGTGAAATAATATTACTGAAAATTTTGTTTTTGTAGTGAAGATCCATCAAGTATGGCTTTTGTAGAGATGATCCATCAAGTAATTTGGTAGAACTTATTATTGTAAAAGTTTTCCAAGAAACGAGTGATATTTTAAACTCAATGAGAAACTCCTATTTATTAAAACATAAATGGCAAGCTATTGGGGCATACAACATGAACAATAAAAGAGGCATGATATACCATGAAATAATAGTATAGTAAAACATCAATCATGAAATTAGAATAATATTCATAGCCTCAATGGGAGAGTATCATATGTTCTGAGATAATCTATAATATTGTTGTATAGATAATCTTTTTCTATGAAAATAATAAAATTGTAATTTTATTGTCACAACATCAAAATAATAACCATTGTAATACAATCTCTCTCTCTCTCTCTCTCTTACTCTTACACACACACACACACATATATATATATATATATATATACACAACCGACTCATCTGTCATTTATAATTGACTTTTCACATATTTATTACAATCTCTCTCTCTTTCCCTCTCTCTCTCTCTCTCACAAACACACACACACACACATATATATATATATATATATATACAACCGACTCATCTGTCATTTATAATTGACTTTATATATATATATATATATATTCAATAAATAGTCGAATAACCAATCAACAATTTTTCATATGAAATATCTTGCCCACTTGAGTAGTTGTTAGGGCCTAATTGATAGGTTGTACATATTTGTTTAGAGCAAGTTCATAAGTCATAGTTACCTGCTTGAGGTAATTTTCTATATAGTTGAGATATAGCAAATTGGGTCGACTTCGCTTGAACAACTCCAAGTTAGCTTGAACTGGGCTGACTTTTCTTGAACCTAATTTTTTGGATATTTGATTATACATTTAGTTTTGATATGTTATCAATAAATTATCTTGATCGGGCACGAATCTTGAGGTAAAAATCAAGCCATAAATTTCAAAAATTAAATCTGGGGTTACCTGAACTCCGATTTCCGTAAACTTACAGTCAAATTGAGCGTCTCATAAATACAAACCCAATTACACCAAATTCGACTCAATCCGAGCCAAAATGAGTCCAAATCAAGAACCCGAAGTGCTGTTGGAAGGTTCAAACCACAATTTGGGTTACCAAACGGTTTCCAAACATGACCGACTTATAATCGAATCGAGCAGCTCGACTAGAAGAATCCAACGAGCCCAAGATCGCCAAATTCTGAAGTCATTAAGACGTTCAAATGCTTGATAAACTGTCTACGATCAAAGGATTCAATATCGGCCATTCATCTGAACCACTCCATATTCGCCTCTGATCTCTCATCTATTTATGGGCCATGCCACTCAAAAAATCTATAAATAGACCAAGTAAGAATGAAGGAAGAAGAGGAGAAGATGCCGGAAACTCCGCCCAAGTGATGCCAGAATTCCGCCCGACCTCCAAGTGACGCTGGAATTCCTCCTGACTTCCAAGTTACACCGTAGTTTCACCCGAACTCCAAGTGACTCCGGAGTTCTTCCTAAATACCATCTAACGCTGAAGTTCTCCTCGGGCTCCAACTAACGTTGGACTTCTACCCGACGTCAGACCTCCACTGGTTATCAGATTTCTACCCGACGCCGGACTTCTGTCCGTCGTTAAATTTTTGCAGGACATTTATCTGATGTTGTATTTGTATACATTACTAGATTTCTACCCTACTACAGTTCTTCTGACCTTCGTCGTCAGCCGACTACGGTCCTTCTGACTTATGTTGCTCACCGACTACAATCTTTCCGACCTCCATCGCCAGCTGACTACGGTCCTTCTTACGTCACTCACCGACTAAAGTTTTCCGACCTCCGTCGCCAGCCGACTACGACCCTTCTGACTTATGTCACTCACCGACTATAGTCCTTCCAACCTCTGTCGCTAGCCAACAACGGTCCTTCTGACTTACATAACTCACCGACTAAAGTCGTCCTTCCGACCTCCATTGTCAGCCGACTACGATCCTTCTGACTTATGTCGCTCACCGATTACAGTCCTTCCGACCTCTATCGCCAGTCGACTATGGTCCTTCTGGCTTACGTCGCTCACTGACTGCAGTCCTTCCGACCTCCATCACCAGCCGACTACGATCCTTCTGACTTATGTCGCTCACCGACTAAAGTCCTTCCGACCTCCCTCGCCAGCCGACTACAATCCTTTTGACTTACGTCGCTCACCGACTACGATCCTTCTGACATCTGTCACCAGTTGACTACAGTCCTCCTGACTTACGTCGCCCACCAACTACGACTCTTCCGACCAAATGAATACATCAACAATGACTCTTTGTATTCACATCATGTAATGTACTCAATAATATGTACATAAAACTAAGGTCTTCACCCAAGGAATGGCCTCATTTATAATCAATTGCAATATTAGCGGATTCATTCAAATTGGGCTAGGGCCCACAATTTTCCCCATTTTCTTGGGTTTTCCACTTAAAAACTTTCGTATCTCATAAATGCTAGACCCTATCACCTATTTGATTATGTGCTGGATCTTCATACGATGATAAGATGCTAAACTATATATTTCTCTACCGCCGTGAATACTCCATGACGTAATAGTTTGACGTAATTTGTGCAAAACGTGATTCCCGACTGGGGGGCAATTAGTGCTCCAATCTCATAAGATCACTCATAGCATCAATTTCATAAGAATCGGATGCGGACTTTGGCACAACTTTAAATCCAACCATAGTCAAATAGATCATCCAATACTTTTAACATCAAGATGATATTTCAGGAAAATCCGAGCAAATGCAAGGATACTTCTAATCAATTTTAAGCTTTATATAGTCCCTTGCTGGACTTCTACTCCTTGGACAATGTCTTAATCTCGACCTCAAAAAGACAATAACGGTCTAAAGATAAACCCTTCTTTACTTTTGATTCAGGATACACGCGGCGTTCTCCCCCTCCAAATCAAAGCAAAATCAATCTCAGGGGGATTTGATTCAACCTCTTCTACATAAGTTAATGTTGTCGAACAAAGGCTCCGATATATAACCTCGAATAGGTCTCATATCCTTGGTGGATTATCTCGACCTCTTCCACACAAGTTAACGTGGTCGAGCAAAGGCTCCGACATACAACCTCGGATAGGTCTCACATCCTTGGTGGATTCTCTCGACCTCTTCCATACAGGTTAACGTCGTTGAGCAAAGGCTCCGACATACAACCTCGGATAGGTCTCACATCCTTGGTGGATTCTCTCGACCTCTTCCATACAGGTTAACGTCGTCGAGCAAAGGCTCCGACATACAACCTCGGAAAGGTCTCACATCCTTGGTGGATTATCTCGACCTCTAACCAAGTTGCCGCCGCCCCTTGGAAAGCCCACCGCCGGCACTCCACGGTCACAGGCCGAGCCACCCCTTTGCCGATAGCTGATTTCCTACCCACCCGTTCATGAACAAACCCCTCCTTCCGCTTGCTTCAAAATTTTGAAATATATGATTTTCAAATTTCAATTACTTGGTCGCGTGAAGGTTGGAATCAAATTTCGGAAAGTTTTTCATGATGAATTCAATTTCAATCGATTTAGATTGAGATGATGTTGTAGCAATAGGGAGAGAGGGAAGAAGGCTTGGAACTATTGCCGATACGATCCATCATTATCGCAATTGAAGCTTATTCCCTTGGATTTCCCCCTCTCTCCCTTAGCATGCCGTCCGGCCTCTTCTGTTTGGATGGAGCCCCATTAATGCCATCATTAGGGCATTGAATGACGCGCTTTGAATTTGAAATCGAATTTCGAAATTACCTTATTTTTCCCTCCTATATTCCATTAAAACCTGAAAGTTAATTATCAGGTTATTAAAATGAATCCCTCCGTACTCTCTTATGAAACCGGCCACGGACCTCCCCTTTCCTTTTAACTCCTCCATTAATTCCCCAATTACAATTAAACCGCATAACTCCCCTCTGGTATATTGTACAATTCAAATAATCCAAGTCAATATATCCCTCTCAATTATTAATAATAAATTCCTGAAATTAATTTCATTTAGATTTTGATTAAAATTCCTCCTCTACACTCTCCACTAAGCCTAATTTCTCTTAAACCATCGCTCCTCTCCATCCTTGCCACCCCGCCTGGCTTTCCCCTCTCTCCATGGTGAATCCCGCCGGACCGCCGTTTTCTCTCTCCCTTCTTTTGTTGAATTGAGAAGCCAAGAGAAAAGTAGGGCGAGGCAATTTCCCACCTCTAATTTCAATGATGCATGGCGGATCCGGAGCTTTGATAGTGGATTGGTGGCTCGAGACACGAGGGATATATTCAACCCCATCCGCTCTCCCTTGCTTTGACGTCGGTTTGGATCGATGAAACGGTGGAGAACTACTTGACCGCAATCCTACCACGCTCAATCGGACGACATCATAGAACGAGTGGTTCCCGAGATTACCGAGTGAACTAATTGAAAGCACGCCGCCCGTGTTTCCTCCACACCGGCAACCTCTCCGTGGCTCAAGACTTGGCATGTGCGCCTTCCTCGTGGCATCGGTTTGGTGTTCTGAAAAATCTCTCCCGCTACGCTAGTTTAGTTGAGTGGTTAATCCCCAAGGTGAACTTCTCGTTATTAAATTACGGATTGGTTGTTAAATAGCTTTTGGTGTTGCTAACTTATCGTTGTTTATCCATGAGTTTTTGGTTCAATCTACGCATACTTCTTCGCCTAAGCTGTTAATAACACGATTTCTTTTAATGGGATTTCTGCTATCTCATAAAGATATTAATTGAAATTACTTTGTTCATTCACTGTTTTAATTCTCTAAGAAGCTCCTTCGGCTGTTCGGTTCTACATCACCTCATAATTCTTTATTATTGAAACAGAAGCCAAGACGACAGGTCATAGGGCCTGCAGTAGGAAAGGCCTTGAGAGGAACAGATACATAGCTCTAGTTGCATCCCAGATGCAGCAGTCTCTTGTGTTCCAATATCCTTGTTAGGATGTACTATGGCTCTGTTGTTGCTTGATAACCTTTTCACGAACTTTATATTTGCTCAGCTTTAGATGTATGTCTCTGCATTCTTTCTGTCACTATAATACCTGTCTAGGATTTTTTGTTCACAATATTTATGAAGTGGCTTATTTGTGTTTTTAGGGAAATCTAGCTCGTTCCTGGGTTAGTGTGTCATGTTAATTTCCATGAACAAAATTAATGGTAATAATATTAAAAAGACTTTCCATTCTTGTATCACGCTTTAACATCCCATACAGCTTTGTGCTGGATGAAAGTTTGAGCAATGCTTGTGAGACTCATGGTCAAGAGAAGTGGCCTCCTTTGTTTGTTACTTTGCTGTGGTTTGTGCAGTGTCAAGGAAGAACGGTCACCTTGATTTCATCCAAGTGAATCTGACTTTCTTTTGCACCTATACAAGCTCCTATTTACATTCGAAAAATAATTATCAATATCAGTCTTTTATTTTATAAATTTTAGTCATTTGAAATAATCCATCAGTGATTTAAAAATACATTTCAGCTGATGGGGATAATAGTCTAATCATTGTAAGTTTATTCTATTATCTCTAAGAGTAATACATTGTATAATATTTCCTGATAACTTACTAGGTTGGCTTTGCCTGATTCGCCTTCGAAATTATAGTTATATATCCGGTGATATTTTTCATTGCACCCCTTTTTTAGTGGGCTCTTGCACATTCTTTTAACTTACTAGGTGAGTTGAATGAATCTCAATATATCGGTTAAAAATTTTGGAGGAAAATGGCTTTTTCCGACCAGTTAGACTCAAGATGGATTTTTTGGGCACTCCCTGGAACTGGGAAAAGTCTTGTCTTTCCGCTAACACTATGTTGGGGTTTAGATATAGTCTTCCAATGGATCAGCCAGCAACAGGCCAACTTCGTTCAACAGCTCAAACTGTGGAAAGTAATGTCAGTGGACCACTCTTTCCTAATTGATTTATATTTTTTCATATTGATATCCAGATGTATTCGACAGGTGTGTGAAATTGAGTAAAAATGTGAAATATGGCATAAGACTTAGAATTAGTGCCCTTCTTAAATAAAATCCACCTAAATATTGTTTTCATGAGATTATTTGTTATATATTATAAAATTATAAACATATTTTTTCCTTTATAAGGTTGTTGATGCAGCTAAGTATGGAATGTGCAAAATTCCTGTGATTCATTGTTTATAGTTCATCACGAGAAATGCATATTCCATATTGTTTTGTGAGGTCCTTCCATTCAAAAATCTATATTGGCTCATGCTGATAGCCTTGTGAACGGTAATGCCGCTTTAGAGATTTGCTTATTTATTTAAAAGTCTCCATTATTAACCATGTAAACAATTGTTTTTACCAATTTTAATTTTTATTATTTTTTACATTTGTTTATGTTTCGTGCTGAATTACTTTCAGCCTACCGATGGTATATATCAAAAACTCTGTAAAGGAGATAGTGCTGCAACGTGCTAGTTGCACTTTACTTCTGATTATAGTTAGGCACTGTTGCAATGATTCTCGAAAACAATCAATTCAATTCAAGTAGGACAGGTTGCCATACTTGATAATGCTTATTATTGTCAATCTGTGATAAGCGAGTGTCTTCTCTGGTTTTAGTGTTTTCTCATCTTAATCTTATTCAACGAATCACTCGTCTCTCTCTTTGTAAACATGTATCATATGCTATTAAATACTTTTTTAGCACAACTGATGCTTGCGATAGTTCTTTATACTCAAAATATTAGTGGAGACTTATGATTTAGGAAAGGAATTCTTCATGAGAAATGTTGGGACCTGCGATGTAAAGAGAGTAGGTTGTGGTTGTTTTTTTGTAATATAAACCTTTGCATGCTTATTTTAAGCGGTTGATTTCCCCGAGCATCTATATTGTGGATCAAATCCTAGGCCTAAAGAATATTCTCATGGCATTGTGTACACTTCCTTTTCTATTCATCATTTGCATTCTAATCACTTTTATATTATGAAGTGGGTTTTTTGGTGATATTACAGGATGTTTCATGAGATATGACGAGAAAAGTTCAGTTGTTCGGAGTAGCGGTTAGGGTGAAATTCAATCTTCTACATTAACACATTAGACATAAATAAAAACCCAATTTAAAACAATACATAGTATGTATGCTGTGAAATCATTAAAGTTGTGGTAAATTTATTATATAATTAAGGCCATTTGCATGCCAAAACATAATATTTAAATATTTTGTTTAACTAAGTATTCACTTTAAATGTGTGAAATGGAATATTGATAGTAAAAATGTATCGCATTTGATGTGGCTAATATTAGTCAGCATTTTGGAAAAATACATTTTCATAAACCTTTGTGGTGCTTTTAAAAGTCATGCTTGTGGCATTTTGCTTATAATAGATGGATTGATTATTGCAATGAATGCACTTCTACATTATTCATTAGAGAGATTATATGGAAGATAGACTGAAGTGTTTGTGCCACCAAAATTTTCCTTGAATGGAATGCGGCCATCCCGATAGGATTTGATTTTAATTATGAGGGTGAAAATTTCTAAAGAGGTCAGTAAGCTCCTTAAGGTTAATTTGATCATAATGGGTATGATTTAAAGAACACTCTTTGATTTAAGAGGCAATACTTCGTTCATGACTATGGTAGGGATTATTGTATGTTTGGTTGGTTATGGTCAAAATGTTAAGTGTACCCTATGAAGGCCTTGGAAATCATGGGGTCAAATTAAATTCTGAGAGAAGGTGTGAGTATGTTTTTAGTTATGCAAGAGAGAATAGGTTTTCTAAAGGCATTGAAATAGATGCTGAAAAGAGTAGACTATTAGCTCTACACAATATCAACAGAATGGAGATGCCTTAAAATTGAACTTACACATTTGGTTGCATCCGTTTTATATAAAAGTGTAATAGAGTTGTATGGAAGAAAACTCTGATTTAAGATCCACCCATGAATCCCTGAATTTTGGCTGTTTATGCTTCTCGATTGAGGATCTTTGTAGCAACCTACGTTCTTCATGAGAACCTATACAGAGCTTAATAATGTGTTGTTGTGTACCCTAATCTAAGGAGTGAGTGGTAACTTGATCAATTGATCCATTGATTCCATATGCTTTGGGGTAAAGTCCTAGTTCCTATGGGTTATAGGCAATTTAAGTGATCTTTAATTTAGCCAAGCATGGTATATCATCATAATAGGAAAATGAAGTCAAACCAGGCATGTGTGAAATCATACTTCTTTCTTAAATTATATGAACGATACTTATAAACTCTGATGATCGATCATCAAGTCCCAAACTCTTAAGGCTAATGAGTGAGTCATATCAAAACCCTAGGTTGAATATACACCTCACAGCTACAGAGAATATCCTTACTTCTGAAACTTCAATATTGAGATTCATGTTAATAAATTATTTTTCCATATGAGAAATACGATGTAAACATTAAGATAAGCCATAAATAATAAATAATAATTTATTGTATCGATTAGAATCATAATAAGAGTTTTATGTATAGTAATATTACAACTATAATGGAGACACAACAACTGAAAAGTAAATGAGAGAACACATATAAGCAAATTACTCAAATCCATATAAATAGTGAAATGCAACACTACCTAATATTAAACTCAAAAATATCAAGTAGAAATATATTACTGAAAAATTTGTTTTGTAGTGAGATTTCCATCATAGTATGGCTTTTGTAGAGATTATCCATTCTAAATAATTTGGTGAAGAAACTTATTAATTGTAAAGTTTTTCGCAAAAACGATGATTTATTAAACTCAATGAGAGATCTCCTATTTATTAAAACATAAATGCAGTATATGGGCAATACAAACATGAACAATAAATAAGAGGTATGACTTTACCATAAATAATCATGTATAGGTAAAACAATCAATCATGAAATTAGGAATAATATTTCATAGCCTCAATGTGTGAAGTTATTCCATAGCTTCTGATGACTTAATCTTATAATTTTGATATGAAATCTTTTTTCTATGATTAAATAATAAAATTGTAATTTATTGTCACAATTCATCAAAAATAAAACCATGTAATAAAATCTCTCTCTCTCTTCTCTTATCTTCCTACACACTCACTACACACATATATATTTACACAACCGACTCATTGTCATTTATATATTGACTACTTTTTACAACATTTCTCTCTATCATCTTCCTCTCCTCTCTCTCTCTTCTCCCACAACACACACACATCAACACCACACTACTACATATTATAATATTATATTATATATATATAATATATAATATACTATAATATTATATATATACATATATATATATATATATATATATATATATATAATAATACAACCAACTCTCTTGTCATTTATAATGTGACTTTCATATATATATATATATACATATACATAATAATACATTATTTTTTTTTACCCCCCCAACCATACATATATACATATATATATATAATATATAATATATATATATTATATAATATATAATATATTATATATATAATATAT